>NW_017732205.1:412209-472697 GCF_001890085.2 Hipposideros armiger
CTCTCTCTCTCTCTCTCTCTCTCTCTCTCTCTCTCTCTCTCTCTGTTCCTAAATTATATCGTTTTGCTCCAGGCATTTCTCTCTGTAATCATTATAAGCATTTCCTTTCCTTTGGGGTGATTTTTATTTATTACTCTTTCCCCAAACCCTCCAGTGAGTTTCCAAGGACTTTACCTGAGGGTATGGTGCAAACCCGTCTGAATAATCTAGCTTCTGCTCATATTTCCAAAAGCACGTCCTGTCACTTTCTGGCATGACCTCCCCTGCACCAGCTCTATAGCACTACTAGCAATTTTCTCCTAAGACTCTCTAGCCTCATGCAAACTACTCCCTCTACTTGGAACCTCCTATTTTTATCCAATTCGAAAACTTTTATTCACTCAAATCTTGGCCCAAGGATTCATCTCTGTGATTGTCTTCTATCTGCCCTTCTTCACTTTCAGGCAAAGACTCATATTACTCTCTCCCTCTGCTATCACATGAGTGTATTAAATTATCATTATGTTTAAGTCCCTCTTCTCCATTAAAATTTCCTCTTTAAGGGCAGTAACCAAATTTTCGTCATCACAGTATCTCTAATACTTAATGAGTTTTTAAAAATAGTGACTCTCAATTATTATCTAATGAATGAATAAATGAGTGAATAAATGATTTTTGCTACTTTTCTACAGGGAACCTTGTAGAATATAACATGGTACAGTGGCAAGAGGGTTAGTCGTAGGCTCCTGAGCCTTGTGGGTTGTTAGACCTTGTGCAGGTCACTCAACCTTCCCCAGTTCCCAGTTCTCTTTAAATAAATCATTTATGTGAAAGTGTTTTGTAAAGTGTGGAAAACTATACAAGCATAAGAATTATATAGTATTAATGTGTGGGTTTTTTTTTCTTTACTCTGAAAATGGAAACTGAAAGCACCTAGGCACCTTTTTAAATTCAGAATTTGAATCTTCTTGTGTCTTTTTGGAGGTAGGGACGTGCACTGGACCATCTTGGGAAAGTCAGCCTGGCTAACAGTTTAGATTTTATCTGTTCTTTGAAGAAGAAAATGTATATCAGAGATTCCAAATTTACTGAGTTTAGTAGCCATTTTACTGCAGCCATTATACTCCAGGGAGGTAGTAGTGAATGGTATTTAAAAATGCTCTGCGGGGAAGACCTTCTCAGCTTTGGTCCAGTACCTGGCTGTGTGACTGGTTTAGTCCACTAACTTTTCCAAGTTTTGGTTTCTTCAGCTTTAAAACAGGAGCAACATTTTCTTACGATTGTTGTGAGGACTAAATGAGGTCAGACAAAAGCATCAATTATGACTATCAATGCCCAAACTCAGGCATGTGAGAAATAGGACATTATTTTAATAACTTAATTCTGATCCCAGTTGGCTGTTTTGAAACTTAACCCGAGTCCTTTGCAGATTGCCCCTTTACATTCTGAGTTGTTTCAGGTTCTAGACTAATGCTGTTACTAGAAATACCATGCAAGTTGTATATGTAATTTAAAACTTTCTAGAAGCCATACTTCTAAAGATAGAAGAAACACATGAATTTAATATTAATCATGCATTTAATGTTAACTTAAGGTGTCCAAAATGTTATCATTTCAACATGTAATCAATACCCAAGGAGATATTTTAGGTTAATTGTTTTGTACTAAGTCATTGGTGTGTATTCTACATTCATAGCTCCTTTCAGTTGAGACTAGTCACATTTGAAGTGCTCAGTAACACATGTGGTTCATGGCTAACATTAGATGCAGTTCTAGGCTTCTATGCAACAGCACATTGTTTAAGAGTGATGGAAAAAACATGTGGGATCACATTGGTTATTACTGAGATAATCCCCTGGCCCCATTTCTCCTTCTGCTTTGACTTTTGAATTAAATGAGGTGAAAGGAAAAGGGGACATATAGAGAAAAACAAAGGTTATTATCTCAAAACATCACTTTATCATGTATCCTGACTTTGGTGCCTAGTGTTACTGTGCAAACATGAACAACTAATAAATGTTAACTGTCATTATTGTTATAAGTCAGACCTTTTCTCGTGTTATCCTACTTCTCATTTGAGAGTCATTTCCTCATTTATATATTCCTCCAGACCTATCATGCATGGCTTTCCAAAATAAGATAAAGAAGCTCTTAACCTAGTGTAATTCTGCCAGCATAAACCTTCTTTGTTCAAAGCAAACAACTGGAGAAAGGGACAATTTTATTTATGAGTCACTTCATTAGAAAAGTAAAGACGTTGAAAAATAGCATCCCTCACAAGTGTGTCTCTAAATAACTTCCGAGGCTCACTTTTAGAGGTTATTCTGTGCTATTTTAAAATACACAGGAGAATTGGGATAGAGGACACATTTGACCTTAGAAATCCAGACCCCAAGTTGCTTTTATCTTTCACACCTTTGCATGTCTCATATTTCCTTTGTGCATCTCTAAGTAAAGGATTAATTACACAGGAAGCCTTTAGAAGCTCTTAGCGGCATGCCTGGCACATGGCAAGTGACCAATATTCACCAAGTGCTTCTCAGGTGTCATCTTTTTAAATTAATTCAGTCATCCTATGAGGTAAGTATTAGTAAAATCCCCACTTTGTAGGCAAGAAAACCAAGGCTCAGGAAGAGTAAGTAAGTAGTTCAGGAGCACTCAGATAATAAACGGAAGAGGCAGTGATCTAACCCAGGCAGCCTGACTCCAAAGCCCACGCTCATCAACATTGGCTCCACAACTTCCCTGGGCTCTGTAACCTTCAGTGTCCAAGGAGAGAACACTTATCAACTCAGCCTACTCAGAGGCTCTGAGCAGTGGATATGTATATTTTGATTAACACAAATCCATGCAATTGTTACTTGATAAATGCAACTTGTTTGTTGGGTATGGTCTTTTAAAGCATAGCATTGTATATACCACATTGTATGGTATCTTGTATATCTCATCTATATCTATAGCTATAGCTATATTCCCTCTTGCTGATGAAAAGTTTAAGAAACTCAATCTGACTTCCATGTTTAGTAGTAAAAATGTCATGAGATTAACCCTTTCATACAATGGAATAGCAAACAGTAAGAGAATGAACAAACTCAGACCTTCATAGCAACGTGGATGAATTGCTCAAAAACAAGTTGAGTAAAAGAAGCCAGACCCAAAATAATACATGTTGTATGATTCTATATATGTATATAGAAAACTAAATTGTATTTAGGGATGCATGTTTAAATGGGAAAACAGTGAAAAAAAGCAAAGATTTGTGTACAAGAAAAGGCACGGGTGTGAGTCTCTTCAGGGGAGAAAGAAGAGGTTGTGATTGGGAGAAGGCACAAGAAGCGCTTCTAGAAAATACCAGTTTTCTATTTCTTGACTTGGGTCATGGTTATACAGCTGTTTACATTATAATAGCTTATTAAGCTAATGTTTTCTATGTGTATGATATTTAACAATAAAAATATTTGAAAAAAATTCAGCGAAGTGTTACAAACGTTAAGCACTGACGAGCTGTACAATAGTTATGACATCACAGTAGTGAATAGTGAAAGTATAAATTAGGGTTTCTCATTCGTGTTTGAGTGAGGGAACCTCCCACAGCAGAAGCACCAAGGGAACGTCTAAAGATGCAAATTCTCATGACTCCTCCACCCCAGATTCTCATTCATTCATTCAACATTATTTGTTGAACTCCTGCTATGTGCCAGGCACTGTGGTTGCTGAGGATACTGTATTGAACAAAAATGACAAATCTCTATTCTTCTGGAGCTTACAGTCGAAGCAACTGGTGTATATGCCAAATTTTCTTGAAATCCTTCCCAGTCTATACCTACAGAAAGACTCATATTAATGAAATTAAAATGTAAAAATAATTAGTTCTTATCACATCACAGAAAATCTAAAGCATTTTTACATAAATTGAAATTCTTAAGCTAATATGGGTCAAAAGAAGAAAAACTCCTGGTGAATGTAATTTCTTTCCTAAGTGTCCTGCAAACCTTCAGGTACCACCCCCTTCTCTCACTAATCTTTTGAACTTTAAAATTATTCCACTCCCACCATTCTCATTCTGTGGGGTTTTTTTTCTCTCTTTAGCACAAATGAGATGTTCTAAACCAGCAATTCTTTAAAGACGTACTAAAGAAAACTTCCTGTTTTATTTTAATTCCTTCTCTATGACACAGCTTGGACAGTTGAAATTTCATTTGGGACATCCAAGAGCTTCTTGAATTCCAAACAGCACTCCTACTCTCTAATGAAGGAATCTAAGTGGCATTAAAACAAATAAGACAACAACAATATCAACAAAACCTGCAAAGATGTAAGAGCACTTCACTGGAAAATTTCCTATTCACTGTAGAGATCCTTCCTGATAAAAATGCTAGAACTGAACCTATAGATATCAGGCTCCAACTCCCATTAAAGAGAGAAAAGAACTGACAGAGAAGAGCTATACGCTCTTGCCTGAAGTCATCCTGCTAAGATAAATGGGACTGAATACCATTCATTAATTCCTTCATTCATTTATTTAGTCCTTCATTCAGTGTGCCAGGCACTCTTATAGGCTCAGGTGATACTGCTGTAAACAAAACAGACAAAAACCTCTGGCCTTATAATGCTTACATTCGTGTGTGTGTGTGTGTGTGTGTGTGTGTGTGTGTGTGTGTGTGTGTGTGTAGGGGAAAGGGGATAGCAGGTAATAAAATGTAAAAGGTTATTTATAAAATTAATATATAATAATTGCTAAAGTGAAAAATAAAGTGGGCTATGGGAGCGGAAGTAGAGGGATAGAAATAAGGTTTGAAATTGTACATAGGATGGTTAGAGAAGCATTCCTCAAGGAAAAAGTGACATTTGACTAAAAACTTGTAAGAGGTAAGAGAGCGAATTATTGAAGACATAGGGAAAAGACCGTTCCAGACAGAAGTATTCCGATTTGCACAAGCCAAGGCCTGGTGTGAGGGTATATATGCATACTTGGTCGTTTCTCAGAACCTAAGTTGTGAAATGGACATATTAATTCCCTCCTATCAGAATAATTTCAAAGGTTAGATGAGATAATGGATTTAGTCACGGATGTGAAATTTGGCACATAGAAATTCCAATCTTAAAATTACCAGTCATTCATTTAGCATCTAATGTATACCAAATACTGAGTGTGTAACTATAAACAAGAACTGCTTAATGATATGAAAGAATTTATCATCTTATTTTAGAGACAATAGTCATGGGATAATTTTAACACATGGCATCTTCTATAATAAATGGAGGGTGCTAAGAGAAGTAGATAGAGTAAATAATATAATACACATTTTATAAGTAAAGAAACTGAAATATAGAGATATTAATTGATGCTGCAAAAGGTGGTGGATGTGAGTTTTGAACCCTGGCTTTCTGACCACAGATGCTGTGCTTGCATTAAAATACTCCATAGTCATCTCCCAGGTTAGAAGATGTGGACAAGTGAGGCCTAGAACCAAGCTCAGTGTTGTTCACTGCTTGTGTTAACACTGTCCATTGCTCCAGCAAAGGGAGGCTGATCAGGGAAGAAACAGAGCCAATTATTTAGCATGTGGGCCTGCGGGGGCTAGATAGAGAAGTCAGGATGTGTGAAGGAGGAATAACCCCAATTTTCACTTGTTCTTTCACCCATTTGATCTTTACAACAGTCTTGCTAATTAAGCAGAAATTATTAGTTACAGTTTACAAATAAGAAAGAAAAAATGTAAAGAATTTAATTACTTTATCCAAGGCCATATGGCTAGGAAGTGGGAGAAACAAAAATGAAGCCCAGAGTTCTGTCTATAACTTCGTTGTGTTTTCAGTAATCTTGTTTAGATAGATTATTGAGGCTCCTGGGTCTTGGTTTCCTCAAAAGTAAAATAGACGGAGAGGAGGGAAGTGGACTGATATCTGTGCCTTTGTGCACATGTCCCTCTGCTAAAATGTCCTCCCTATGCTTTTTCCCTTGCCTGTACAAAGACCTCAATGTGCTTTAAAAAAAAAGAAAGCAAGAAAAAGCTATGTATTTTAGAACAGTTTTAGATTTACAGAATTATTGCATAAGTAGCACAGAGAGTTCCCATATACTCCACACTCAATTCTCCCTATTGTTAGCATCTTACCTTAGGACTGTACATTTGTCACAAATAATGAACCAGTACTGGTACATTACTACTAGCTGAAGTCCATATATTATCTAGGTGTCCTCATTTTTGTTTCTCTTTTCTGTTTCTCTTTTCTGTTTCACTCTCTGTTTTTCCTCTCTCTTCTCTGATGTCATTGGGAAAAGAAGGAAAAATGAAAATAGGATGAGAACTAATGGAAAAGTGACACATTTCAAAAAGAAGATTTCTTTTTACACTGCATCAGAAAATTCAGAGAAGTATGTAATTTATGTAGATTTATGCATACAGACTGACAGAATTATGACTGGGGGAAGTAATGTCTGTTAATTACCCAAAGTGTACTTCATGTTTACTTTCTTTCCCTTCCCCCTGGCTATATACTATGTCAAACAACTAAAGACAGATTTAAAAACTTAAGAATTAAGAAGAAAATCACATTTTCAATGTTAAAACCTAGAGACTATTTAGGATAACTACATGTCAGTCAGTAAGATCAGGATGGAATTGACCCTCTCCTAGGAGTTAGCCAAGACTTTCCCACTCAACCTGGTAAATTTAGTTCAGAGTCAATTTAATGCACCTGTTTCCTTTTTTTATTGAAAATTGATTTCCAGGGAAACTTCAATTCAATGTTGATTTCTTTATTTATAATGAAATTTGACTGAGGCTCCTTAAATAAGAAAAAAGATGAAGTTAAGCCTCTTTTGTACTATTCATGTGACATTTATAACAGGTTTGGGGATCAGAATTCTCCCCACATATTACAAACATCTACTTACAATCCATTGTGACTTTCTTCAACGGTCATAACCGTAAAACAATTACTTTCTCAGGAGACAAAATAACTATATGGACATTAGTATAAGAATACAACTGTACCTGATTGAATTTAAGGTTGTAATCAACATTTATTCCATCCACACTATTCTTTACAATATTAAAATCCCAACAGTGTTTTACTTCTTTCAACACTTATAAACCTAATGGAGTTTGTTCAGAGTCATACCATCCTAGAATGAAAAGGAGTGTGGCTTAATGGGAAGTGAAGAAAAGCCACACCCGCCCGCCTCTGCTCCTCCTGAGTGGGTGACCTGGAGTCACTCATCTATCTGGGGGCTACGGAATCTCTGTCTATAAAATGAGAGATTGTACCAGGTGGTCTCCAAGGTCTCTTCTTGTTTCAACATACCTTGATTCTAGAGCATCATTTCTAACCACCCAACACCCAAATCATAAATCATCTACAAAACACCTCTCTATAAATATTCCTGAGCACATAGTTTTAGAAATTCCCTGTCATTAAATTATCTTCTTTTTGTTGAGAAATTAATAGTTCCAGGATACTTTTATTACATTGATGTTGCTAAAGCAATGCTAAATTAAATTTGCCTTGTGTCTAGAAAGGTACTTATCCATTCAGCATGATGTTTTGAAAGGAAATACCTTCATTAGCATATGATTATACCCACTTAAATAAAAATCAATCTCCCTATTTCTTTTTGTGAATCAATTTGATTGTTTGCATTATTTGAAAAGTTGAGCACTCATGAGAAATTGCCTGAGTGTACAATTTCACTTGTAGCTAATATAAATTCATACACCATTCCAAGATGGGCATACTCATCATTAGTCATTTGAGAGACTAGAGTCATGCATACCCGTGCATCATAGAAAAACACCCACACATACAAAGGCTGCATTTTTACCCAGACCTGAAAATAAAAGAACTCGAATGCCTCTTACCACCTCCACCCTAACCACACCTTCCTGCCCTAAGCTTAATGCCCAAACCTGGCTATACCCCAATGTTTGCTTCTTTGAAACTTGAAAAGATGTTGAGCGGAAAAGGTGAATGAAAGAATAAGGTCAGGAAGAGAAACTGGTGTAAAAAGGATGAAAAGCAGGAAATTCTGTTGGGTGTGGCTTTCTGGAGTGAATTCTGTCATTTGGAAATATAAGAAAGCAATTAAAGCTGTAAAAATTACCAGGATGTTGCTCATCCTCATATATCCTCTGCTATGCTCAAAAACTGGATGAACATTGAACAGTTCCATTGATTTAGACAAAAATAAGGGTTGTCTTAATGACTTCAAATAAATTTTTACCTCTTTAACAACCAATGGTAGCTCAAGTAATTCAATAAAATTCTTTGCTTTGATCATTTGGGTTAGACCTCTTAAAATAGATAACTGATTCAACTTCATTTTCTTCTCCTTATACCTCCCAGATGGCACTTGATCTGTACTAAAAATCAATAATTCACTTCCATAATGGCCTCTCTTGGAACTATTTTAATTCTTCCTTCCTCCCCTCCATCTCTTTGGGCTTTGCTTTTAGAGTATAAGTTAGCTGAGCCTTTTCAATGCTTGCATCTGCTTTGAAGCCAAGCAGCTTGCTGAGTCCTAGAAAAGAATGGGTAAGTTCAAAGGCAGAACCTCAGAAAAACCATAAAAAGAAAGGAAAGATAGTGTCTAGAAAAAAGCTCTTCTGTCAGGATGTAGCCAACCAGGACTCCAATCATCTGATAAGCCTATGTAGATAGGACAGAGGGAGATGCCAATTGGACAGTTAGGGAAATGTGCTGATGATACTCTAGTTCCTGAGGAGATCAAGCTAGGTGAGAATTATATAGACCTAGAGTCAAGACAGTTGCTGCTCTGATATTAAGGTCAAAACTTGGTCTGATGTCTCAACCTATTGCATCTATAAAGAATATGTAAGATGGAAATTTAAGACAAATATTTGGCTTTAGTCACATTTAAGCAGATTGGCTAGTAATTAAATTCTCAAAACCATTACTGGCTCACTACTGTAGCCCTTTATACAAATGTAATTCATTTCTTCATTCTTCATTTCAAAAAGTAAAGAGGAACTTAGACAAGGAAGAACTTGTAGTTCGCAGAAAGCACATAGTCCTAGGGCGTTTATAATTAATAATCAGGCTGCGATTTCTGCAAGAAAGGGGGTCATCTATTACATTAGCATGTACAAACAGTTTGGTTTATTAAATCCAAGCTGAGCCAAGATGTTTGTCATGCACCAACAGCATTGTCAGCATTGCAGAAGTAAAAAAGTGAAAATTTTACCAGCGTCAGCATCGATTCACTCACCCTTCATGTGGTGACTAAATTAATGAGGGATATATCCCTGAGGAAGGATCAGAGATAAAGAGAGATTACTGCATTTGAAAAATATCTCAGTGGAAAGTGGCTGGAAAGGAATTTGATTCAATTTAATTACAGCAAACATTCATCGAGCATTTACCTACGTAACACTGCAATGGCAACAGGCATCTTAGATAAATGATACCTTTCTTCAAGCAGTTTATGGAAGATACAGTCACAGACATTATACTCGTGTGAAGTATTGAAATAAAGGTTAGATGGAGGAACATCATGGGAAGTCAAGAGATAATTAGCCCTGAGCCAAAACTAGATCTTTGTTTGAATCATATCTCCACCAGTTATTATCAGTGTGATACTGGGCAAATTACCTAGTTTCTCTGAACCTCAACTTCCTCATCTGTAAAATGGGGGTCATAAGAATTGCTTTTTATGGATATAAAGATTTAATTAGATAGTATACATACAGTGCAGAGCTAGGATGTATTATACTCCTTTCATTCTTCCCAGGATTAGGGAAGAATAAAATTAATTCCAGTAAGAAGAATCCGAGAAAGTATCACAGAGAAAGCTATAGAACTTTAATAGACGATGTGGTGAGGTGATTTCATTTGCAGAACAGAATAAGTAGACGCAGAGACTTGTTGAAGTACACACATGTTTGGTCAGTGGTGAATGGTCCATTTTGACCAAACCACAGAACATGGGGAAAAGGTTTGAAATCCAGGGCACAGAGAACTAATAAGTGATACAACTAAAAAAAGAGGAAAAATTACCTTTACAAAGCAATGTTGGGAAAATAGAATAACGTGGTTTGACATAATTTCAGAAAGATAACTTAGGAAGCTATATGAAGAATGACTACATGTGAACACTTAGAAGGCTACTAAATAGCTTTTATAAATGTTAATGATGACATAAATTCTAACCATAATGGTAAGAACAGATATGAGGAAATGGCTATAAAAAGGATTCTATAGTAGAATTTGCAAAATAAAGTAAATTAGGGGAACAAAACTTGTAAGATTTAGATCCATCACATCAAAACTTTTATTTTTTAAGAATTAGAAATTGTTAATAATATTGCCTATTATAGTAGTTGACGTATTTTTTAAAAAATAAATCTAAGGTGAAGATAAGCTTACCAATAAATATTTGCATATCTACACTGGAGATTTAATAACAAATTTAAATCCAATGCTTGCATTTCTTTGGTCTAGGTAGGCAATCGTCTCAGACTAGCATGCATCAAAATCGCCTAAAGGGCTTGTTAAAGCAGACGGTTGTATATGTGCCCAGCATTTCAGTCTGATTCAGTAGGTCTGGAGTAGCATCTAATATTTTGCTGATTTAGAGACTACACTTTGAGAACCACTGGTGAATATATATAAAGGCTTGTCCCTTTGATTAAGGCTAGTGGGTTGCATCTGGGTAAGGTTTAATTGGATTAGCCCATTGGGGAGAATGGGAAAACTATTTCAGTCACTACTTTAAAGAAAAATAATCACATAACTAGCCCATCCTTTCCTTCCTGTTTGAGCAGGAGCCTAGAAATTCCCTTCAGAGTTTTAGTTTGTAGGTTTTGGTTACTGAGTTCTGTCATTTGCCCCAATCATAAATGAGTCATATTAATTTCAGGCTTAGGACCATTTGGGCAATTAGAAGTTTCCACACTGAAGCAGAGAGCTCAAAGCCATTGTAGGTAATATCCAATTCTTTGGGGTATTACATTTGACAGGAAATAAAATTTCATGTGAGATTTTTTTAACTGGACTCTGTCTCTTGATACATTGAAATTTCCATCTCATTGCAAAAAAAATAAGAGAACGGTTTAGCCACACACACACACATCAGCAGATGGAGTCAGTCCTAATTTGCCCGTTCTTAAAACAATTGATAGTGGTGTGTGAGGTAGAGATATGTGTAGAGATGACAGCCAGGTTTTAACTTGGATGACTGGTGGACAAGAGCCAACAACCAAGATAGGAAGCCCGGGAGGAGGAGCAGACTTTGGCAGGAAGATGTGGTTGAATATAAATTGTTACACAGGCTTCCAAGTGGAGATTTTCCACAGACAAAATTGGTTTGATGTTCAGGTGTTTGTCTGTATAAAAGTAATAACTACACCTATAATAGTTATGGGATTGGATGGGTGGACTTGCATAGGAAGAAATCATAGAAGGCATGGCAGTCCTATTCTTAATTTGCTAAGAAAAGCACATATTATTTAAAATTTTTCAGCAAAAAAAAAGGAAGAAGGTTTTGGGAAACTTGAAATATAAAAAACTATTGTTAAGACAACATTATGGGCATTTAAGGGCGTATCTCTAAGCTTTGGATCTCTTCAGTGTAAGTCAACATGGATGTTTCACCATAAGATCCCCCTTGAAGTCACTATCAGAGAAAGAAAAATTGGACTATGATCCCTATTATGCTTTTGCTTACCACATGTATATGTATGTTCTTTGTAAGCTAATAGAACATTCAACCTAAAATCATCCCCTTTCTGGTCAATTGAATATTTCTAAAACATTTAAAATTATTTAATCTCAAACTGTTGGATCAACTCTAGTGAAATCAAATCATGCTATTAGAAACAATGACTTGATTCTTTTTATATCTGGGGCTTTTCTACATTTTTAACCGACATACTATGAAAAGAATCACAGGCTATTAAAGCTGGAGGAGACTATAAAGATGATTCGATCCTACCCTCTCATTTTACAGGTTAGAGAATATAGACCCTAAGAGGTTAACTAATTTGCTAAGGAAGATCTAAGGAAAGGCAGAGTCAGGATAAGAATCCAGGTGCCCTGACCAACTCTGGTGTTCTTTGCCCTACAACAGGCTGCCTACCGCCCCCCCACCCCAAAGTACCCACTGCCTCATCCAAAAAACACACAGAGATTAGTCTTTAAGTAGCACACTTTCTTTCTTATTTCTCTGTAAAGCTTAAAAAACAAAACAAAACAAAATTTAATACAGAAACAGAATATGAAAGAAATATCCCCCAGGAACCATTTACATAAGTATGTAGGATTTGGGGGGGGTTTACACCAACATTCTAAATTGAAAAATAGACAGAGCAAATTAAAACTAGGTGTGACAGGAGAAAAAAAACCTCTTTCTAGTCAGCACTTCCTTTTCCACCCTTAAAAAAAAAATCAGCACTTCTTTTTTCCACCCTTAAAAAAAACCCTTAGGCTTCTTCTATACATACGCCAATTTACAAAATAAAACCAGTGAGGGATAATATTGCCAATAGTGATGCCAAACTGATTTGACTGACTCATTTGGATTTCATGTGGATGCAACTTTAGACGATATCTATGCCTATCTACTTTTCTATATGTATATATGTGTATACTTATATATGTATATGTATGTGTATATTTTCTGTCCTTCTGGAATGAGTTTCTTAAGAAGGGAAAGGAAAACAAAAGAACCAAATCATTGTGTTTCTAAAACACCCTGAGATAACTCACATGAGGAAAGAGAAATTAGTAGGTTTAAAAAATATATGAATTAAATGCCCCATTCAGTTGAAGAGTGCCAAGTGAGTCACCTTTGGAAGTGGGCCCTCTGGCACCATGGATAGGGGGTTGGCTTTCTGTGTCAGGTTTAAACTCTGCCAATAGAAATCACTGCTCTGTCTGACTGATTCAACAGCTCTGGTTGGTTTTTTCAAGGCACAGCTATACTTCTTTAGGGACATGGTCCCACTGAGCTACCAGGAATGTGGTGGGTTTAATAGAGTTTATGTTAGCCCACAGGGGGCCAGACAGCTCTTCCCCTCTTCTTCCTATCATCAGTTTTATCCTTAGTATTTTATCATTTAACTTTAATGTCTTAAGGGGTTCAAAAGGCATTTCCTCAAACAACTGTGTCCTTTATTTTTCCCAAGAGACCCTCTTTCATTTTTTAGTAACAATTGACACTCAGTGTAGGTGGTACCTGTAAATTCTTACATAATCAATAAATTTGAAGATATTCCCATTCCAGGGTTTTAATATGTAAACAAAACTAAGTAATTTTTTTTAAGAATAATTTTACAAGTTCTTGCATCTGTTCTTTGAATCCCAGGATGACGTATTTGAGGACATTTTCTTTGTGCTCCATCAACAGAAATCAAAACTGGATTTGCTTCCTGCATAAAACTTAAATGCTGTGTTCCCCACTCAAGTTTTCCAAGGATGTCCTTTCCTAAGAACTGGTCCATCACACACCTATGGGCCTTACTCTTTGGACTCCCTGGACCAGCCTGTCTCTTCAGGCAGTATCTTCAGATCTACAGACATGGGAGGGAGAGAATTCTAAGGACTGGTCTTACACTACATTTTAAGAACAGGTGATAAAATATAAATATGAGTCATCTTGACATTCCTACTTGTTCAAGGAGGCATCAGCATTAATGTCAATTTGAGTGAAATGGAGAAAAGGCACGATCACCCCAGAGCTTTAATCCCCTTTCCCAAGTGCTGAATCATTCCCAGTTGCACCATCTCAAATCCCATGCAGTTGGTTGCTGACAAGCGCCCCATCATGCCTGCTCAGCTCTGGACCCATTTTGGTTCTCCTGAAGACTGCACGCAGGTTCCTGGAGGCTCACGTTTCCAGGGAGGCTCCACAAGTGAGTCATCCTTTATAGGTGAACAGAGTATTTTATTTTTAAACAAGGGAAAACCCACACTGGGCTGCAGGCACACCCTTAGCTAACTCCTCACGCTACTTGCGTGTGAAAGCTGGTGTGTCAGGGCTGGCGCTGGAGTGTATGTGCAGACACACCCTTTGAACCATGTGCTAAAGGCAGGAGAAAATACTGTAGTTCCTTCCCTTCTGTCCTCCCTGTCTCCTCACTACATCTGGTCAAAAGTCAGTCAAGTTATCTGAGTCAAGGACAAGGAGTTACCTGCTCAGTGTAAAACAATTTTCCCCGTGACTCATTGTTCTTGATGAGGTCTTAGGCATGCCAACTGTAACGTTAGTGCAAGTCTGCTAATTGTCCTAGGACGTGAGAGGCAAACACCTATGGAACTTAAAATAATGGAATACCTTCTGTCCTTGATAAATAATCTCTGCTTTAAAAACAATTGTAGAGGCATTGCAAATAGCACAAGACCCAAAACTTTTCAAATGATTTCCAGAGAAACCAGGAGTGTCAATTCAATGGTAAGAGCAGTGCAAAGTATATTTTTAGATTGAACAGAGTTATTATTTGGGCCATCTATGTGGCTCATGTGAGTTTTAATTTCTTCCAGCTTCACTGAACTCGTTTCCTATCATTTTCTTCATATAATCTGTCACAAACAATTTTTATAGCTTATCTCCCACCATCTCTCATCTTATGCTTTTTATATTATCCATTTGCAAAAGCACTTCAGTCTTTACAAAGGAAATTTACTCATGTATTCTTTTCACTTTTGATCCTATAACCTGTGAGTTTGGCAGCTCTACATCCTCATCGTCCTGTTAAGGAAACTGGAGGTTCAAGAGCTCCAATGATTTGTTATAGGTCACATTACCAGTAAATGACAGGACTGTGACTGGAACCTTGGATTTCAAGTGCCAAGTTCCCATTTATCCCCAGCTGCTCACTGTTGCCCATCCATGCTACATACTTTTCCATCTTGAAGGCTTTGCATGCACTAATTTTACCCTTGCTTGTCTCTACCTCTCTCTCTCTGTATATATAGCCTCTACTACCTATCCAGCTCACAGATTCTCCAAGGTTCTGCATGTGTGGGAGAGGATAGTGCTGGGTAATGAGGCTAGTTCATTCTCTCCAATTCTTTGTAAAGTGAGGCAGATGTGGGGGCTATGTGGTTCCCAGGGGAGATGTGGCGGTGTAATCAGAATAGATTGACTTCAGTCAATGTAAAATGTCTCCACATGGTGCAATCTGAGCTGGAAGGGTACTTCAAATTATCTCCTCTGCAATGTAGTCATGCTGCCTAATATGGCCCACAGTAAATGTGCACACCTTAAAGACATGACTTTTGTGAAAATCTTAGTTTTCTTTCATTTTTCTTTGTTTCTTTCTTTCATTCTTTTTTGTTTTCCTCCTTCCTTCCTTCCTTCCTTCCTTCCATATCTCTCTCTCTCTCTCTCTCTCTCTCTCTTCTTTTCCCAATATAGAGATGCCAGGTGTTGTGGTAGTTAATCTTTAGAGATGACCCCAAGCAATTCTGTTTCTCCATGTGGGTACATACTGTCCCTCCCATCAAAAGATGGAGCTTATGTTTCCTATTCACGAATCTAGGCTGGGCCTACGAAGAAAGTAATGTGCTAGGACTTCTAAGCCCAGGCATTGAGAAGGCCTGGAAGCTTTTGCTTCCTTTGTTTTGGAGCTATAAGTCACATGTCAGAAATCCAGGTTGGAGACACAGACCATATGGAGAGGACTTGGAAGATGAGAGGTTTGTAGAGAGGGGCCTGTGGAGGAGCAGAAGGAGTCAACCACCAAGTCCAACCTGTAGCCTAATGGCCATTTGACTGTAACCACTTAAAGAAACCTCAAATGAGACAGATAGAGAAACCTAACCAGGTTCTAGCCAATACAGAAAATCATATAATACAGTAAAAATGGATGCGTTTTAAGCCACTAAGTTTATAGATTTTTTTTAGGCAGCATAATTGGTTACTTACTCCTAGTCTGAATGTTCACTAACCTTTAGCAAGTCCTTGAAAATTTAGGTCCAAAACAGGCCAGTTTGGAAAAGATTTGGGTGATGTAAGACAGTGTGATGGTAAATGGTATATGGTGGTCAGTGGATTGGGGAAAGAGAATTTATGCCAAAAATGAAATAGGAACCCAGAAAAGGGAAATGGTGAGGAAGAAAAAGCAATATTTCTTAGGGTTTTTAATTCAGTTGTATGTAACTGACTGTCTTTCTTGTTTCCCAGATTATATTTAAAATAGAGACAAATGTGGCCCATAGCACAGGTTTGCCTGAGAGTAAGAGGACATCTATTTCCTTTATTTGTGATTATTCCTGCATGCAAGAATTGAAAAAAAAAAAAACTCAATGAAGAAAACTCACCCAGTCATGCTTTTTAGGAATTGGACCAAGCAAATAATGAACTTAAGCCAGTGGATCTTTGTATTTCTAGAAAATAGCATGTTGTTTAGAATTTAGGAGGCATTTGCTACTTTTTTTTTTCCAATTGAATTGGCCAGGGGCTCCTCCACCAGACCCTTGAGTGGCTAAGGTGTGGTAAAGAGACTCTCAGATATACCCATGGATTGCTTCTGGACTCTAACTGTCTTCCATCCAAAGGAGAAAATGTGGATCCTCACTTGTCCATCTATCATTTGTCCTTGGAGTGTCTGTCTACCTGGCATGCCCACAAAACCTTGGGAAAAGCTAAGAAATTTGGAAGAAACATGTAAGTTAAAACTAGCTCAAAGTCACTTGCTTCTTCTATTTATTTGGTCTGAGATGATTCCCACATTCACTTACCATATGGCATTAAATCATTCTGGTCCTTGAGTTATTATTACATGATTCAAAGAGTATAATTTACAGAATTGCCAGCCCAGGCTGCACTCTGTCCCACACCAAAAAAAGACCACAAGGAGGGGAGAAGAAAAATGACTGTTTCCTGGTAGCCCATATTTACGCAATTTTCTTTCACCACAGATTGTTTTGGCAGTCTAGACAGAGTCTTGTAAAATCCTTCCCTGATGTCATCCACATCCTTCCTCGATAAGTTCAAAATGAGTCCGGAGCAAGCATGGCTCCTCTAGCAATGTCATACAAATAATTAGTGCAGTGCCACCCCGGAGAGGCCTTTGGATTCCAGTGATTGCCACATGAAGGAACGGACTGATGAGCTGGCCACCAGATTATGTAAATATGTGGCTGAGAATGCAGCTGCTGAAAGGAAGAAAGAAACACACATATGGGCATTTCACGTTTTGAAAGAACTTTGTGGAAAACAAAACAGATTAGAGAGAGAAGTAGGCTAGAATCAGGGAAAGAAAGATTAAGGAAATTATTTTCTTACTTAAGCCAGGGACGCATACTGAAATTAATGATTCCATAACAGACAACTTAAAATTGTGTTTCTAAGCGAATATATTAGATCTTATTTCTTCTATCCTTTTTGTATAGGGGAAAAAAATGTTTTCAATTTAGGATTTGAAATTCAGATTATGAGAGCTGGGATTTACTCTTCTATCATTTTATTCTTTTTTATCCATCAGTAGAATAATACATTACACACATCAAAACGTGTAATAGGATAGAGAATACAAAGCAATGTTCTGTAATAGAAGATAACAAAATATACAAGATACTTTCAAACAGTTATCAGGCTTATAGCCTCATTAAAAATCAATTCCAGTTTGTTAGAAAAGAATTCTTGATCAGAAAACACAAGAACAGACATATTCCCCTATTAAAATTTTGAAAATTTTCTTTGTGCTAAATTTTTATTTTCATGTGGTTATATACTTCTGGCTTTCAGGGAGAATTGAAAGAAGGGTGCTTCTCACACCACACTTTTAATACTCTCTTCAATTTACCGGTACTTAAATCCTTTAAAAAAACTGAAGGTGTATAAAAAGGAGTAAGAAATGTTTGATTCTGTTCTTACATTTCTTCTGCAGTTGGTTTTTTCAGAAACAGGAAATACTTTGGCATATATTTTTCCCCCTGATCCTGACATGTTTCTCAACTCCTCAGCCTCTCTTCTCTCTATTCACATGTCGCATGCCTTCCTTCATGCCCTCTATTTCTGTTCTTGCTGGGCTGATTTTTGTTTGTTTGTTTTGTTTTATTGTTAGTTTCAGGTGTACAGAACAATGCAATAGTTATCCTTTTCATCTGTCGCACAGAAACAACCCCCTCCCCCATCTACTGCCCTCCCACCCCTGATATCATGTCTATCTATTGCAATTCCATTGACTCCATTCCCACTCTCTACTCCATGTCCTGTGACTATATGTATATATAATTATAGTTGACATACATTATTATTCAACATTAGCTTCAGAAATACAGTGCGGTGGTCAGGCCTCTACACTGACTATGAAGAGGTCTCCCTAACAAGATATGAGTCCATCTGGCCCCTTAAAAAATATTTACAACATTATTGATTATATTCCCCAGAATGTCTTTTCTATCCCTGAGGCCATATTGTAGTTACCAATTTGTATTGTCTCATCCCTTCCCCTTCTCCTTCATCCCCACCCACTCCCAGCTAGCAACCCTCAGTTTTTCCTCTGTGTCTCTGAGACTATTTCTGTTTACATTTCTCATTTATTCAGTTTTTTAGAATCCACGTATAAGTGAGATCATATGGTATTTGTCTTTCTTTGACTGACTTATTTCACTTAGCATAATGTTCTCTAGTTCCATCCATATTGTTGCAAATGGTACAATTTCCTTCTTCTTTATAGAGTAATACTCCATTGTGTAAATGTACCATAGTTTCTTAATCCAGTTGTCTACTGATGGGCATTTTGGTTGTTTCCAAGTCTTGGTTATTGTGAATAGCGCCGCAATGAACATAGGGGTGCATATTTTTTTCGGATTAATGTTTTGGGTTTTTTTGGATAAATACCTAAGAGTGGAATTGCTGGGTCATAAGGTAGTTCCATTTCCAGTTTTTTGAGATACCTCCATACTGATTTCCATAGTGGCTGCACCAGTCTGCAATCCCACCAATAGTGCACCAGGGTTCCCTTTTCCCCACAACCTCGCCAGCATTTGTTGTTTGTTGATTTATTGACGATAGCCATTCTGACCAGGGTAAGGTGGTATCTCATTGTGGTTTTTATTTGCATTTCCCTAATGCTAAGTGAGGTTGAACATGTTTTCATATGCCTGTTGGCCATCTGTATGTCCTCTTTAGAAAAATGTCTCTTCATATCCCCTGCCCATTTTTAAATTGGGTTGTTTGTTTTTTTGGTGTTGAGTTGTATGAGCGTTTTATATATTTTGGATATTAACCCCTTATCAGATATCTCATTGACAAATACCTTCTCCCATTCAGTAGGCTTCCTTTTTGTTTTATTGATGGTTTCTTTTGTTCTGAAAAAATTTTTAAGTTTGATGTAGTCCCATATGTTCATTTTTTCTTTTAGTTCCCTAGCCCGCAGGGATGTATCAGTAAAAATATTGCTCAGGGTAATTTGCTGTGCTGTCTTAATATCTTTCTAAATGTTCTCCTATACAGCCTCCACTAGTAACTACAACACAAATCTAATCATGTTCTCTCCTAACTTAAAGCCCTTTGATGACCTCTATACTCCCTACGATGCCCTGCCCACAGCCTCTGCCTGCCACATGCCCCCAACCTGCCCTCCACTGAACTTCATCTTCCACCACTGCCTTCAGGTCCTTTAAAGAGTCCAATGTTTTGGCCAATTCCTGCTCTTCCTTTACTAATACACTCCACTTCATCCGCCTGGCAGATTACCGCTCATTCTTTTTGTTTGTTTGATTTTATTTTTTCTGTTCTGTTTGTTATTTTGTTCTTTAGATTCCACATATAAGCAAAATCACATTGCATCTGGTTTTCTCTGTCTGACATACTCCACTGGCACAATACCCTCCAGGTCCATCCATGCTGCTGCAGATGGCAAGAATCCATTCCCCTCCATGGCCAAGCAATATTCCATTGTATATATGTACCACCTCCTCTTTCTCTATTCATCCATCAATGGACACCCAGGCTTCCTTCACATCTTGGCCATTGTAAACAATGCTGCAATGAACATGTGGATGCACACATCCCCTTGAAGTAGCGTTTTGGGTTTCTTCAGATAAATACCCTGAAGTGGGATTACTGGGCCCTTCTTTGTCTCTTATTATAGCCTTGTTTTAAAGTCTATTTTGTTTGATATAATGCATTGCTACCCCAGCTTTTTATTTGTTTGTTTCCATTTCCATGAAATACCTTTTTCCATCCCTTTACTTTCACTCTGTGTGTGTCTTTCAATCTGAAGTGAGCCTCTTGTAGGCAGAATATGTGAGGGTTTTATTTTCTTATCCACTCAGTTTTATCCACTCAAAAACTTATCCCTAAGTTTTTGATTGGAGCATTTAATCCATTTAAATTGAAAGTAATTGTTGATAGATATGTAGTTATTGCCATTTTATTATTCATTATTTTGATCTTTTGTTTTGTTTTTAAAAAATTTCCCCTAACATTCCTTTTTAATACTGGTTTGGTGTTGAAGGACTCCTTTAGCTTTTTCTTATTTAGGAAGATCTTTATCTCTCCTTCGATTCTAGATGATAGCTTTGCTGGAGAGCAATCTTGGTTGTAGGTCCTTGCTTTTCATTACTTTGAATATTCTGTGCCAATCCCTTCTGGCCTGCAAAGTTCTATTGAGAAATCAACTGACAGCTCCCCTTTAGGTAACTAACTGCTTTTCTCTTATTGCTTTTAAGGTTCTCTCTTTGTTTTTAACCTTTGGCATTTCAATTATTGTGTTGTCGGAAAAGTCATGATGTATTTTTTCTATGCTTTTCATTGCAAAAATGCGTCATGACTTTTCCAACAACCCAACATTATGTGTCTTGGTGGGGCCTGTTTAGGATTCTCTGTGCTTCTTGGCCTCAATGTCTATATCCTTCACCAGGTTAGAAAAGTTTTCTATCATTATTTTTTCAAATAGGTTCTCAATTCCTTGCTCTCTCTTCTCCTTCAGGTACCCTTATGATGTGAATGTTAGTATGCTTGATGTTGTCCCAGAAGCCCCTTAAACTCTCCTCACTTGGGGGGGGGATTCTTTGTTATTTTTTGCTATTCTGATTGGGTGTTTTCTCATACCTTACCTTCTAAATTGCTAATTCAATTCTCTCCTTCATCTAATCTACTACTGATTCCCTCTAATGTATTTTTTATTTCAGTTATTGTATTCTTTATTTCTGACTGCTTCTTTTTTATGTTATATATCTCCATTTTTATGTTTCCTATCTCTTTATTAAAGTCCTCCCTTGGATCATAGAGCATCTTTATAACCAGTGTTTGGAACTCTGCATCTGGTAGATTGCTTGTCTCCATTTTGTTTAGTTCTTTTTCTGGAGCTTTGTTCAGTTCTTTTATTTGGGACACATTTCTTTGTGTCCCAATTTTGGCTGCCTCCCTGTGTTTGTTTCTATGTATTAGGTAGAGCTGCTATGTATCTTGGTCTTAGTAGAGCAAAGAGTGAGTTCATCAGTGCATAAGTCCATGCATGGGCCCTTTAAGAAGAGTGGCTCAAAAAAAAAAAAAGAAGAGTGCCTGGGACTCCAGCAGCCCACCATCTCACTCAGCCACTACGTATGGTGGTTTTCACAGCCAGAGTTATGGGGACTTCTCTTCCTGGTACTGGAACTCTGGGGTGGAAAGCCTGGTGTGGGATTGGGACCACTTGCTCCTCAGGGGGGACTCCACAGCTAAGATATCCCTCCTGATTTTTAACGGTCACACGTGGGTGTAGGACCAGCCTGTTTCAAGTATTTGCCACTCTTACCAGTCTCAAGGCGGCTACTGTATGTCCTTAGTTGTAAGACTTCAGTTTAGGTGGTCTTCAAGTGATTCTCAATGATGGTTGTTGTATAGTTTAGTTGTAATTTTGATGTTGTCATGAGACGTGGCAAGCACATTTACCTACTCCACCGTCTTGATTGGAAAATGCCACTCATTCTTTTAGAAACAAACTGCATACCACTCTATCAATCTGTGTGGTCCTACTGGGCTCCTTTAATTGACCATTCCTGGTTCCACATCCCACAGCTGACACCACATGAAAACAGATCTTGGTTACCCTTATACTGGCTACAGCTTCTGCCTGAACTCACTACTATTATGTATTTCAAGCTGACTGTCCCCAAATCTGTGCCTTCCCAGTCTCCAACTTCCACTCCATCACTCAGAGAGGTTTGTTTGCCTTTCTGACTCTGACAATTTTTAAATTTTTTATTTTTATTGAAATATAATTGACATATAGCATTGTGTAAATTTAATGTGTACGATGTGTTAATTTGATACATTTGTATGTTGCAATATGATTACCTCCAACGTGTTAGCTATAATACCTCTATCACATTATATAATTATCATTGTGGCATTATTTATAATAGCCAAGATATAGAAACAATCTAAGTGTCCCTCAATAAATGAATGGATAAAGAAGTTGTGATATATATATAGATATATATATATATATCTATATATATATAAAATGAAATATTATTTAGCCATGAGAAAGAAAGAAATCCTGCCATTTGCGACAACATGGATGAACTCTGATGGCATTATGCTAAGTAAAATAAGTCAAACAGAAAGACAAATACTGTATGTCTTTGATCACTTATGTGCAGAATCTAAAAAAGCTGAACTTATAAAAGCAGTGTAGAATGATGGTTATGGGGGAAGGGGCGGGGGGGAGAAATATGTTTAAGGGTACAAACTTGCAACTAGTAGATAAATAAGTCCTAAAGATCTAATGAACAGCATAGTGATTGTAGACAATGACACTGTATTATAAACTTCAAAGTTGCTAAGAAACTAAATATGACTTTGGCCTTTGATGTTAGTCTGCAAATACCATTTGTATCATCTGCCTTGGTTATCCCACTCTCAGTTGTGGGCTTAATATTTTATCAGACTTTTTTGGCATACTGGCTTAAGTTTACCTCAACCCAGCCGACAAAGAATTCCCCAGTTCCCTTAGGGAATCCCATAAAAGGTGTGTTCTATTCTTCTCCAGTAGAGACCAGCTTGTATTATCATAAAGTTTTACCAGGCAAAAAGTGCTTAACAAGCAATCATGGTGTCTTATTCATTTTTGTATTCTCAGGGCATGATTTAATGCCTGATGCATAGCAATGTTTGTTGAAGCAGTAGGTATGAATCTCCAGTTTTCCACCTATTCATCTTATTTTGTCCACCTGCTTTATCAGATTGCTAGAAAGAGAGTAGACCCTTAACAATTATTTTTGGATTAAATGAATGCTGTTGTTAATTTTCCTCTATCTTGCTTGACTTGTTACATAAATAGTGTTTGCAATTTTAACTGAAAAAAGGGTGCAACATAAAGAGATCTTGGAAAATAAAGAAATATTATAGTTATATCCTTCTAAATTCAGCATTGGAAACTCAATTTAGAAATTAAATTGGGAATACTTCCTTAATTAAAAATTTGTGACTATGTGGGAAAGCATGCTGATATATTATTGCCTCTGACAAAAATAAAAAAGACTCTCAAACAGGTGTACCAGAGAAGCAACATCAAAAAGCAATTATTTTCAAACTCTTTTTTAAAAAAATCTATTTTCTTATAAAGGAATGTATTTGGAAAGTATTTAATGATAGTTTGGAGAAAAGTAACAATAACTTATTTTTAAAAGCTCTGATCCCCAGTAATGTTAGTCATGGGTATATCAAAAATATCTATGATAAATAACAAATCTAAAAGTCATTTAAGTAGATTTTTAACTGGTCTTTCTTCCATTTACTTATAACATTTTCATCATTCATTCACTCAACTACTATGTGCAAATGACTATATGGGTATGAAGTTTATCATATTCTGAGAGAAAAAAAAGCCTATTTAAGGCACAATTCCATAAAAGTTTGGGGATCCAACTTAACCCTTTCTAGTCACCCAAATTTGAAAATAATGAGGTAGGGTCTGTATATAACTCAATTTTACTTATAATTTGGAAAATATAAATTAAAACTACAATGAGGTGTTATTTTCACCAATTAGTTGCAACACTTACAGAGCATGAGAATAGCAGGTGTCCGTGCTCATGTGGGGGGACTGATACACGCACACATTGCTGTACAGGTGTGCAGTGCCAAAGCCACTCCTAAGAACAATTTGATAAATATACAGAAAAACTGAAAATGTGTTTGCTCCATGACCCAACAACTCCACCTTTGTACATTTCTTTAAAAACAAAACAAAAAGAACCCCTCTCAATCCATATATACAAGGAGACATATTCATTGAACATATTTTTGTATCAACAAAATAAATAAATGACTCCCTTAATTTCTATTGGTGGGTAAGAAAATAAATAAATTGTGGTACATTTATATGATGGTTTAGTCCAGTTAAAATCATCATGAATGTATCTAAAAATTATATTGATGAATGAAAAATCTGCAAAATTATATATTGACTTATGTACAGTTAAAAGCACATATAAAATGACAACATATGAATACTACTATATTTATGTAAAAGAATGAAAACTGATTTGGAAATGTACATTCAAAACTTATTTTAATCATTCTCTAAACCAGAGTTTCTTGAGCTTTTCATAATTACTAAGCTTAGTTACTGCACATTCCTCTCCCGAAAGTATAGCTGCTACAGTGCCTTCTAAGTAAGAATGGAATAAAGAGGGTGTCTGAAGTAAAAAGTCCAAGTCTATCTGGACCTAATTGTAAATGTTAGCATTGCATCTTCGAATGCAGTAACTCAGTCAATCTGGTAGCAAGATGGTGACCAATTAGTAAATTATGCTTAGAATCTGGCGGTGTAGAGCAAAGCACTGCCCAGACAAACTCAGGCCTAGAAAAATAAAGAAAAAAAAACCCATAACTCATTTTGGTCATAGCATCTGGAAAAGGGAGAAGAATTAGCCTTAGAGGGTCATTTTTAAGAGAGTAATCTGTAAATTTTTATTTCTTAAAAAACACTGCCGCCAATAATGACAAAGCATTAACAATTATTAATTCTGGGTGGTGGGAATATGAGTATTTGTTATATTACCCATTGAAATTTTCTACATTTCTTCCATTTCTCCATAACATACACAAATGAGGACAAGTTAACAATAGCACCCAAACCACAAAAGCTTGTAGGCCTCATCTGCCAGCTCAGGACTCTGGTTTAAATGGACACCACTGGGGATCCTTGGGTATTTCTTGTCTGCAGGAGCCGGTGACACAGGTGCTTTCACTGCAGCCATGTTGTTTTAGTCCATTCAGGCTGCTATACCACAATACCCTAGACTTGGGGGGCTTATAAACAACAGAAATTTACTTTTCACAGTTTTAAAGGCTGGGAAGTCCAAGATCAAGGTGCCTACATATTTGAACCTGCCCCTGGTTCTTAGACAGATGTTTTCTCATTGTGTCCTCATATGGCAAAAGGGGCAAAGGAGCTCTCTGAGGTTTCTTTTATAAGGGCACTGATCCATTTATGAGAGCTTTACTCTCATGGCCTAATCACTTCCCGAAGGCCACACCTCTTAATAACATCACATTGGGAATTAGATTTCCACATATGAATTTATGAGGGACACAAACATTCAAGTCTGTAGCACTTCTCATGGTATCTGCTTCCTGTGCTTTCTGGGACAGTGCTACTTGGCTGGACATAGCTGCCTGAGCCCTAATGGCCACAAAGCCACAGTGTAGTCTGAGACAAAGTACAGGCGTGTGTGTACACGTATGTGGATGTATGTGCTTGTGTGTGCATGCTTGTGTATATGTGTGCCTCTGTGTGTGTGTGTGCATGCGCATGCATCACATGCCAGAAAACTAGCTTTCTCTAAGTTCTGTGGCCCCCACCCCTTCAGTACCTGGGCCTCCCAACAGATAGCCTGTTCTCTCCCAATCAGGAGCACAGATAATTCCTCACCGCTATGGGTACCTGGTACCAATCCCTAAAGTGGTGCCTTGGGGTTAAAAACCATGTACCGCCAGCCGCCAGCCCACCCATCCACCTCCTCACCTTTTCCATTCTCCCCCCGCACCCGAGGTCTGTGCATTTGAAGGCAGAGAAAGAGGAGGAGAAAAAAGAGGGGAAGTGGGGGAAAATAAATCCCTCCCTCCTACTTTAACTCTAAAACAAAAAGATAAAACCCCAAGCATATCAATTTATGCAGATAGCCTACCCAATCTGCCAAAATACCCAATCTGCCAAAAAGTAGACTCTTTGACGAGGACAACTTGCAATGTAACCATAGTTAGAGGTATTACCTCAGAAAAATACAGGCAGTTACAAAAGTTCCTATAAAAGACTGTGCTCCATGAGCCAATGTACATGGCTTATCACGAATATTTTTGTAACATGTATGAAGCTTATACTAGGAGCTCAGGGAATGGCCTCCAGCTCCTCTTCCCCCCACCCCCCACCACCACAGAAGAATTCCCATGGCCCACGTGGCTGAAGGAGACAGGCTTTTTGCTGGCCCACACTGGCTTATCTCTTGCCCTACACTGTGCTGGTTCCATGTGGCCTCATGGGCCTCAAGTTACCATTCAGAAATGGCTACAGATGTTGCAGGACTCATCTGGCCTGAGCTCCCACGGTGTGGCATATGTGCGTGCTGCCTGCTGGGGAGGCTCTGTGCTTCTCTGCTACACAACCTGTGTTCTGTCAACTGTAGCCTGGAAGGGGCTGTTCAGAAACTGAGAGGGAAGACCTTCTTTCTGCATAGAGTCTGAGCTGAAAACATATCTTTCATTTGTATCCTCCTATAAAACCACGACCCTTCCTAAATAATAGCATTATACATCCCCTGTTCAGCACATTCCTGTTACTTTATGCTCCTCAGGCACTAGTTCCAAAGGATGTTATGGTTGTTTTCTGAGCAGAAAGACTAAGTCAGGAAGGGAGGTTTCTGTCCTCCAATAAGCTTGATAAACACAGGTTAAAACAAAGTTGAAAAGTATTTTTTGAACTGCAGGACTTTTCAGAGCCTTTAATATACTTTGCATATTGTGAATTTCCAAGAAGTGATTATAATGTACTAAAGAAAAGGAGATATAATTACAAATGGCAACAAATGCTACAAAGGGGCAAAGAGGCACAGAGATGGAGAACAAAGGTAAGGAGGGAGCAAGGAAACCTACTGTAGAAGGTGATCAGGGATGACCTCCCTACATAGGCGAAATTTATATCAGGATGAAGGATGAGAAAAAGTTGGTCTTGCAGTTAGGTGGAGGAGAGAAGGGGGGACTGAGGGAATAGCATGTGGGTACGTTCTGAGGTGCGCAAGAGCTCAGGACAATTGTGGTGTGAAAACTATCAATGGGGCTGCAGAGGAATGTTGTTGAGATTTTATCCAAAATGCAACAGAACATCCGCGAAGGATTACACCAGACCCTGGGGCTGGGGTTGTATTGCTGTCCTCTCTTCATACCCAGTGCCTTACAAACCTCACTGGGGCCTGAGGAAGAGGTATTATCTTAGCTACCAGAGTCCAGAATGGCAGTCAGGCACGAAAAGAAAAAATTCCAAATGCTAAGAGCACAGTAGAGGTAAAAACAAATGATGTAGGAGCACAAGTTAGGGACACATAAACCCTGCTTGGGGAAGTCTCCTTCCAGAAGCCTAGACCTTGCTCGTTATATGACTTATAGCTCGACTGCCCTCTGCTACCTGGCATGTCCTTGGTGTCACACTGCAAAGGGATAATGCATATCCAATGTGAGTACAAGTGACACATCAATGAAGAGCTAACTTTCTTCCTGACTTCCCCTCAGACCCAACCTGCCCCCTGCTGCCACTGGCACTGTGATCTCTCTATGACATGTGTTTGAGCATGTCACTCCTGAGGAGATCCTTTGTCAACAGGATCAGATCCAAGTTCCTCAGAACAGCCAATGAAGCCCTTGGACTGGGGTCTCTTACCTGTCTGTTTCCCCTCTACCCTCCCATTTACATACATCACTCTCTGTAGCCACCTGGTCTCCTTTCCTGTCCCCTGAACACACCACACTCTTTCTAGCCTCCACGTCTTTACTTTGTACAAGTTCTTCTCCCGCCCGGGATGTCCCTTCCCCTCCTGCCCTCTAAAGGGGATACTTAACCTCATCCATGGAGACCTCCATGACTCCTCAAGCAGAGATGATGCCAACATCCACCTTATAAAATCCCTATTGTAAAAGATGGTATGCAGGTCTGTTTTTGTGCTATACTGATTTTCCCAATATCAAGGTTCTATATTACTAATTTCTGTACCCCTTGTGTAGCACAGTGCAAGACCCAAAATGAGCATTTAATAAATATTTACTGAATTGAAGTAAAAAGATTAATCTTCAAGGGGAATATTTCAGATGTACTTTTTAAATGCCAAATAGGAACAACCTTCAGCATCCACTGCTGTTTTGGATTATCTATGTCTTTACCGTTCTTTATGACTATAGCTAATCAACAGTTGTCATTAACCAAGACTTTCACATTGAGGAATGCAGCGAAACAGCTTTTCCAAGAGAAAATAGGAAAAACACTCACATTATAGTAGCGGAAAGACGATGGTGCTTACAAACTACTATAAGAAAATCTTCTAAAATACCTCACCTAAAAGAAAAAAAAAATGAAATTACTCTCTAAAGACATATAGGATCTTACAAAAATAGCTGACAAATATTCTCCTAAGAGCTTTACTTGGATTAGCTCTCTCAGTACTCATTACAAGCATATGATGTATCATTATGGCACCCATTCCACAGATGAGGAAACTGAGGCACAGAGGCTGAGCAATTTGTCAATATCAAATGACTGGGAAGCAGTAATTTGAATCCAGAGACTAAGCTTCTCGTCTCTTATGCTATGTTATTTGCATTACTTCCTCTCATTAGTTTATATTGCTACGATTTGTTTTCTTTTTTTTTCTATGAAATTTATCACTTGATATTCATTTGCTTTATACAAGTCTCTCTTCTTGAAATATGAAAATATTTCCATAGTGGTTGGTAAGCAGACACTGTCCTGAGTAACACACACACACACACACACACACACACACACACACACACACCATGTGAATAAAGCCAGGAGTTACCCTGATCCCTGATCCAGATCTATGGCCCCAGTGATGCTAAGATGGTATCCATGTAATTCTGGTGGTTAAATACAGTGAATACCATCTGTAAGCATAATAAAATCAACATATGAACCTCAGCCTATCGATAGTAGTAAGGTGGGGGAGAGGTTCACTGAGTTCCTCAACAAGGGTTGTAAGGAATCACAAACCTGTGCCCATCCTCAGGGCATTTGCTGCCTGTGGACAGAACGTGGGCTATGGATTAGATAGAAGTCAGTTTGCTGCTCAGCTCCACCATCCACTAAATACTGGGTTGTTGGAAAAGTCATGATGCATGTTTGCAACAGATGGCACTAGTTCATCTTTGGAAGTACTAAAGTCATTCACATCTATGTTATTGCTATGTCACTTGACAGCTGATAGTTCTAGCTTCTTTCTAAAAAAAATTGAATGATTTGGTTGAGTTTTGCAGATTTTACAACGAATTGAAGGTAAAAGATCAAACTGCATTTTTGCCATATTTTACTGTTTTACTTCCATAAAGGGAAGAACGAGCGTCAAGCTTGTGAAAAGTTGCATAAAGTTTACAGTGACAATGCTCTACAAGAACATCAGTGCCAATGATGGTTCATAAAATTCCGTGCTGGTGATTTTGATCTCAACGACGCTCCTCAGTCCGGAAGACCCACCGATGTTGATGACGACAAAATAAAGGCATTGATAGAGTCAAACCCACATTACATGACACGAGTGATTGCAGAAACATTGAACATCCATCATTCAAGCATTCATAACCACCTGAAGAAACTGGGATACGTCAGCAAGCTCGATATTTGGGTTCCACATGATCTCAAAGAAATTCATTTGATGGTGTGTATAAACATCTGCGATATGATCATTAAACATGAGGAAAACGATTCTTTTTGAAGCGACTGATAACAGGTAATGAGAAGTGGATTGTTTACAACAATGTGGTGGGCAAACGGTCTTGGTCCCGACATGATGATTCTCCTCAAAGGACATCGAAAGCAGACTTTCATCCGAGGAAGGTTAAGCTCTCAGTGTGGTCGGATTTTAAAGGTGACGTGTTTTTCGAGCTTCTACCAAGGAACCAAACAATCAATTTGAATGTGCACTGTTAGCAATTGGACAGTTTGAATGAATCCATTGTCCAGAAACATCCAGAGCTTGATAATTGCAAAGATGTTGTGTTCCAACGTGAGACCACACACAAGTTTGATCACCCATCAAAAATTGGAGCTTGGATGGGATGTGTTGCCACACCCACCATACTCACCTGACCTTGTGCCTTCAGATTTCCACTTGTTTCGCCCTCTTCAAAACTCCTTGCATGGTATAACGTTCAATTCAGATGAAGCTGTAAATCAGCACCTTGTTCAGTTTTTTGCAAATAAAGACAGGTCCTTCTATGAATGAGGAATTATGAAGCTCACTGAAAGATGGCAAAAGGTTATCGAACAAAATGGGCAATATATCATTGATTGATCTTTGTTCTTTATATAAATAAATGACCTTTGAAAAACATAGACAAAATACATCATGACTGTTCCGACAACCCAATATACGGCTTTCAGCAAATGACTTAGACTGGTGGAATCTCAGGTTTTCACTTATGGATGTTGCTCACCTTTCATGGGCAAAATGAGAAGTAAATAATAAAAAGTATGTAGAGTTCTTAAATTAGTGTTTGGCACATAGCTGTTGCTCAGAAAATGTTAATTCCTAGACACTGTTGTTATTATGTAAAATAGGCCCAATAGCAGTGTGCCCCAGTGGTTGTAAGGTAGTTATAAGCAGTGAGTCAGTTAATAAAAACAAAGCTATCAGAAACATGCCTGACACAGAATAAGCTCGAAATATAAATGTTGATTATTATTTTGTTATGTCAATCTATTTAAACTTTGTAATTCATATGCCATATTGTTTTGAGGATAGGCCTTCTATTTTAAATTGTTTTCTCCTAAAAGAATTCTGTCTAGGCTGGAGCTCTGTGGAAAAATTGTATAGAAATAGACATTTCTTTTGACACCTTTGTAAAAGGATTCAAATCCTAATATAGCAGTTTAAATGATGTTTGTGCCTTCAGTTTGCATGGTGATAAAAACCGTTTTCAGCTTAGGAAAAGCCAACAAAAACACCTCACTTCTAAGATCTGTCACAAACATGTTTAAATATTTTGTTTTAATACTTTGAGGCAGTGGCAAATGGACTCTTAATTTACAAGAAAATTATCCGAAAAGGAAAGGAAAAAACAACAGTAGTTTACAGTTTGTTTTCAATTGATTTTGACAAAAATAAAATGAATGTTCAAAGGAAAGATCAGAATGGGATCTTTGGGGGGAATTTTTATTTTCCTTTTGGAACATCGAAGGGAGAATTTTGAAGAGTGGGATGGAGAGGAGATTAGGGAGTTAGTACTGTGGGTTCCCATGAATGAGATGAGATCCCACGGAAACCTTAGTTGCCATGGGCAACCAAAGAAACACTAACATTAGGAGAAAGGGTTTTCTGGCTTTAAAATGATGTTTCATTACATATCATCTGAAAATACTGAATGAAGAGCCAGTTCTGCCTCTGCTATTGGTTAGAGCTGTGGCCTTAGGTAATTTATTTAACCTCTCTGCCTGTCAGAGCCATTATGTGTAATGTTTGTTGGTTGGGCTTGATGTTTTTGAACCTCCATTTTAAGCTCCTCTAAATTTAAGCTTCAAGTAAGCAAACGTAGGCGGTAGCAAGTGTCTAAAATATTCCTGACACTGCATGTGCTAGGCTTTATGGGGAGCAGATGGTTTAATTCAATTAGCTCACATTTATTAAACACCTAGTAAGTGCTATATAGAGATAAAAATGTAGATGTAAAATGCAAAGATATAGATATAAAAGGCAGTATGGATATGAAAATGCAAAGAGAAATCGTGTTCTCTCCAGGACCTCCCATTCTACTAGAAGAGACAGTATGTAAATAATCTAAAACATTGTGGGAGTAAATGCAGCAAAATACACTACTGGAGACATGGTCAGGGTCAGAGACGATCCTGGGTAGTTCCCCAAGTGAAATTTTAAGGATCAATGTTGAGCATTTAGACCATTCTACAATCAATAAAATTCACATGTAGATGAACTCACTGTCTCTCTCAGCTGACGGCCTCATATACGTACTATGTCTGTGTGAAGTGGCGCTTTTGGAAATAAGGCAACCCTTTGGGGTGGGTATTAGACGTTTAACTATCGTTGCTACTCAGTAAGTAGTTTAGAGCTCTCTTTAGACAATTCTTGCAGGGCCATATTTATAATATTTTGTAAACAAGAGGACAAACCTTGCCTGCACAGGACTCAGTTCCTGTCCGCTCCCACCAGGCAGGGACAGGGCAGTTCCAATGCTGTTTTCAGCTAGCAGCACACCTTAGATGAGTTACCAGGCCAGCGGGAGCACAGATTTCAAAGGAACACAGTCAGAGCAGCAAACAATTCTGATGTGGTGTTCTGTAAATAAGCCAAAATTTCTTCAAGGACTACACCAATGTCATTAAAAATTTCCAGGAGTGTTGTTTCTTGCACCCCAGCAAGCTAACCCCCTCATTATAGCAACCAGCCTCTTCAACCCAAACTCTGGCCATTGGCTTGGGTCTCAAATAATTTTAAAAAACAGACTATTTAAAAGATGGATTTTCTTTCAAGCAGTTGTTTGCCCTATTCTGGCAGAAAATTGGAACCCTAGGAAGATCTATTATAATTTGTCTCCTCCCAAGCAGGAGACAGCTGATAATAATAATAATGACTACCACTTTTGGACTTCTATTTTGAGCCAGGCCATTTCATAGACATTAGATAGCTAAATACTCTTGGTTATTTGCAATAGCAGATACTATTGTCTCAGGAGCCTGAGGCTCAGTGACATTAAATGACCCAGTGGCTAGAATATGGTAGTAAGATATTAAAATATTTATCTAGCCGGGAGTCACCCTAAATGCTGGTGGAGTGTTTAGGTTTCTTAAAATGATATCCATGGGAATGGGGGCTGGGAATCCAAGTTCATCAGCCAAAGACCTTTTCTTTTCTCTGCAGAGGAGTCTCCTGTGACCCAGTTACCCGGGAGCTGCAGTTGGGGAGAGAGATGTAGGCCAGATGAGATCGATATTTTGGCAAGACAGGAAAATCTTTGGACATTTGTCATGCATTTTGTTCATCTTACTTTGTTTGTCACTGTTCATATTTACCTGTGAAACATATCCCTAGGAATACCCACAATTATGAGATAATATTCTAGCAAAGGTGGCTGGCTGTCAAGTACATTTTCCCCATTGCTCTCAATGTTAATATGGAAATATAATATATTATAATAGAGAAAAATAAGTTTGGATTCTGGACATAACCAAATGATACTTCAGGCTATAGCATACTTTTGAAGAGCCTTCTTAAAAATATTTTCTTGTTTCAAATAAAATACAAAATTGGAACCCCAGGAGGATTACTTATAATGTTATAAAAGACTTATGTTCTCTTAGTAGCACATTGGCTGCATAGACCCCAGCAATGACAGAAGGTCAAGCGAGCTTGTCAGTAAAACGAAGTGCTGGGATCTATCAGCAAAGTCTGCAGGGAGTGTGGTGGCACCTGAGCCATGTCACTGATAGCCAGGCCCTAAAGCATGTTATTGGATCATGCAAAGTGGAGTTTCTTTCATTTACCATGAATGGTCACAAGAGAACTCTGCTCAAGTGAGGACCTTATTCATTCATCTAATAATAAACACATTATTAGATAGGGTGTTTTGGTTATCTATTGCTACATAAATCACCTCATGTCTTAAGAGTGTAAAACAACACTCCCAAGTGGGAGCATCTGACTTGCCATGCTCAAGCTGCCAGGTGGTTGTTTAGAATAGAAACATCTAGACTGATGTGCCTCTCTCTCACCAAGGCCCTCACCAGGGCTAGGGGAGAGGGTTCCCCAAAATTAAACAGGGCTTCGATTGCTGTCTAGCCAGAAATAACAGCAAGTGTGTGCTACACACAATTTTACCTGCAGTGACCTCATTTTCCCATTCTATTTGAAGTTCCAGGTGAAGTACACCATTCTCATTGGAAACATGTAATGGTTTGAGGCAAGGATGCTAGGAGATGAAAGTGAGGCATTCCCAACCACGCCTAGGATATTTGTTAGTACAGTCCACATTCTGAGACTCCTTCTCTGTTCTCTACAGTTGGTGAATGAAAAAAAGGGAAAGAGAGGAAGGAAAAGCTGGCTGAAGGCTGGGACTTGCTCCTGTGCCCGTTACAGCAATGCCTGTGTTTACCTGTCTACCAATGGAAAACAATCAGCAAAGATGATGGTGTGAAAGTTAATATTCCATCAGCCCTCTTTGAGGCCAAGATTCCTCAGGATGGTCTGAGGAAGAATTGCATTTTTCAGAGTGACATGCAAGAAGGGATTTCAATGAATTCTTCTCATGGCATCCTTAGCAGAGTATGAGAGTCTGATATATGTATTCTAGCAAGTGATTCTCTGTAGACTATACAAGAAATCTTGAAATGGGATGGATTTGGGATTTAATCAGAGGAAGGCAATACGTATATATTGATTTATTTTATAAAACCAACAGGGAAATTCAAGAAGTGAGTCTATAAGAAAGAGAATTCCAGTGTCCAGATTGAATTGAGAGGAGAATTACTCGAGATTATAAGTGAATTTGGCTAAAACAGAGATAAAAACAAACTCAGGCAACAAGCCAAGATTTTGTTAGCAGACAGAAGTTAAACTTGGCATTGCACTAAAGGGATATGATGAAAAGAGCAGAATGAATGACTAGGTTCCTTATGGGGATGAGAAACACTAGAACAAGGAGCCAATTATAGAATAAATACGAGAGAGTGAAATAGGAAAATAAATTCTTCAACATCATGTAAGATCACATAGCACATCCAGTCTGGGTGGGATCACATCCTTAAAAAGGCAAAACAAGCTGAAACCAAGCATTTTATATTTATTGTCTCATGTCAGCCAAATGCTCCTCCCTATTTTACAGATGGGCAGATTGAGGCTGACAGATGTTAAATCATTTACACCCAAAACCTGTATTTAGCATGGGCTAGCCAGGATTTAAGACCAAACCTGTGTGATCCAAGAACCCAGGCTCTTTTCACTTTACAATGATGATGCTTGCATTCAGAAAATTTAAATTTAGAAATTATCTAGTCTTGTATTTATTTCTAACCTAAGCGTTAAGTAGTAGAGAGAGGCTACTCTTGAGATTCTTGGTAAATTTTAAAGGAAACAAAGAATTAACAAATGTCATTTGGTGATCCAGTGGCAAGAATATGGTAGTAAAATATTAAAATATTTATCTAGCCAGAATTGGTGGGAAAAGAATTAAAATTAGGGAGACCAACAAGTATACCCCTTCCGACTCCTCTTCTTTCCACATACATGCGATCTATTCAGATTTTAAGACATTTTGTGATTATTCAACTAATGCTGACATGGGAGACAGATGGCTGCCCTCCAAAGATTTGTACTCCTTTCCTTGCTGTAGGGCTGTTGGATGAGGCTGCCCACCAGGGACCACTTGTTCCAACCCCGTTTTACCTAAACAGAGCCATAAAACTAGCTAATTCCAGGCCAAGATTGTTAACAATGAGGTGTGCCGCCTTCACTGTGCCTCTTTCCCTTTCTTTCAACTAGACATTAGCATCCTTAGAAGCCACTTTGTTGAAGACAACAGAGCCTCGGATCAGCCTGGCTCTTGAATAACTACCACCATTTCTCCCCTCTCTCTCTCCCCACACATGAAGATCAGTATTAAACTAATATGTGAGTAAAAAAAATTAAGTTTTATTTTGTGTTAAACCATTAATAGGGGGTTCATTTTTCATAGAAACTGGCGTTACCTGAAATAACACAGTTGAATTCTCCAGGCTCTTTAATGTCCTTGCATCTCTTGTTTTCTGATTTCATTTTGATTATTTTTGTTAGAATTCGCTCAATTATTTGAACTTAATTTGTGAACCTGAGATTCTGCAGCTCATAGCTCACTGTTCCATGGCAGTTAGTCCATTTGTTACTCATTGAGCAAATATTTAATAAACATGTGTCTTATGCTACATGTTAAGTGCCATATGGAACTACGAGTATAATGTTTTAGATGTCCTTTTAGAAGTGACTACCACAATGATGTTAACTACAAGGATATTAAGGTAACATTGTTCACAGTAGCAATAGAAAGAAAAACGTATAAATGTTCAAGAATAGAAAGTGGATATGTTTATAGTGTATTTGTCTAATAAAACAATAAGAATTATTTTAAGACGAACTGAGTTTGAACTTTATTCAGTAAGGAATTAAAGATCATTGAAACTTTTTGAGAAGATAAGTGAAATGATTAACTTGTACTTTCAGAAGAATAATCAGCCAGTAGTATGTAAGGTCAATTGAATTAGTAAGAGAAATGTGGATAAGATGACCAGTTGCCCTCAGTATCTGTTCTCCCCTTCTTTTATTAGCAAGAGAACTCCAGAGCATTAGCTGATCAAATAGCAGGTCAGCTAAAGTCAATATTCCCAGCCTCCCTTGAGATAGGAATAAGTATGCAACTAAATTCTGGCCAGGGCAGGGATTGCTTTAAGAGGAGATAAGACAGAAGTGTCACATCTGTCTTTCTCAAGTACCTCCCATTAAGACATCTTGGCCAGATGGGGAGAACCAATCCACTGGCAGAGTGAGTTGCCTTCATATCCAAGCCTATTGTTTCAACAACCATAAGATAAGTTGTTAAAGATAAGGAAGAATAAGCAGAACACAGAGACCAATCATTGCCAAAGTTCTCAAGCGCAAAATCTGTGCTTGAGCTGCAACTTGGCTGCATGGTTTTGACACAGCTGTTTCTATTCTCTTTCTGGATGCTCTTGATTGTCCCTCAGTCAGTTAAAATGCCCACAGGCATTCAATCATGGACAAAATCCCTTCTTAAATGAACTGACAGCCAGATCCCACTGAAGTTTGTTAGACATTAAGAGCCCCAATGCTGATAGTTTGGAGTCCTTGCAAAGAAATCCTCTCACAAATTTTCTCTCACTCTCCACTCTTTCAGCTCTTTCATAACCTCATGAGAGTCAGGGAGTTCAAAAGTTACATCAATATTTACAGACATGATAAGTTCATCTCTCACCAAACAACAAGATATAACATCTATTATCTTGCCTTAGCTGAAACTACGACAGGACAAATTCCATTTTAACATACAATCCCACAAATAACAGAAAGCCACAGCTAGAGAAAACAAGCAAACAAAGAAATCAGGAATACTTCTTGAAAGGATTTAAGAATAAAAAATGGTGTCCTATAGGACCCACCAGCAGAAATAGAAAGGAACCTGGTGCTGGGATGTCAGGAACCATGGCCACTGGCTCTGGATTCTGAGTTGCTGACTCCTGCTTCTCTCTGAATGACTGTTTTATTCTTTTCTCTCAGAAAATGTTTTTTTCCTGCTATTCAGTCTATCTGGTTGAAGGTAGAGACCTCAGAACTCTATAGTTGTTACATATCCTATATACGAGGAATGAATCTAAAGTAAATGAGAATTTCTCAGTTCTCACTCTAAATTCCTGAACAACACAATGTGATTGGCCCAGCTTTAATCAGGTGTCCAATCAACTACAGACAGGGGGACAGGAAATAAATATAGCTTTCTGAAACCCATCCTGCGAGTGAGGGATCGAAGGTCATGGGCCATTCTGAGCTATATAGATATCCCAAAAGTACCTTCTTCATAGCATGGCAATAAACTGTGGGAAATTGGGAGCTACTGTGGAGATAGAATCAACAGGCCTTGGAAGCCAACTGAATATAAAGGGAGAGGAGAAGGTTCAAATATGCTGAAGATAGAGTCAGAAAGACTTTGAGGAGAGCAGGGCCATTGATTTAAATAGGAAACAGAAGTGAAAGATGATGGTTTTGTTTGGATACACATTGAATTTAAGATTTTGAGGTGACATATGAATGGCAGTTGGTAAAATGGGCTAGAATTCTAGAGAAAGGTAAGAATGGAGACATTAATTTTTTCATTTATTTAACTGAAGAATTGATTCTGAGTTCCCTCTTTGTAGTAGGTGCTCTTTTAGGCCTTGGAAATATAGCAATGAACAAGACAGACGAGTGGTCTTAATTCAGGTAATTGTATCCTCCATGGTTTCATTAATTGACTTAAGAAACTCTGTGAACCTCTTCAAATAATGAAATAAATCCCTATGTGTTATGGACTGAATGTCTCCTCCCCAAGTTCATATGTTGAAATCGTAACCCCCAATGTGATAGTATTCAGAGGTGGGGCCTTTGGGAGGTGATTAGGTCATGAGCATGGAGCCCTCACGAATGGGATTAGTGCTCTTATAAAAGAGGCCCCAGAGAGATCCCTAGCCTCCTCTGCCTTGTGAGGACAAAGTGAGAAGACAGTGGTCTATGGACCAAGAAGCAAGTCCTCATCAGACACTGAATATGCCAACACCTCAATCTTAAACTTCCTAGCCTCCAGAGCTCTGAGAAATAAAGTCTGCTGTTAAGCCACCAAATCTGTGGGGTAGTTGTTATTATTATTATTATTATTATTATTATTATTATTATTATTATTATTGCAGCCCAAATGGGATATGACAATATGTATAGGCTTAAGTGTATTTTTCTGAGGGAAAAGTCCTCGACTCTCAACAGAATCTCAAAAGGGCATCTGATTCCAAAGAAGTGAAGAATTACAGATACAAAACTATATTTAGGCATTAAAAGAAAATAGAAAGAACAGAAGCTGTTCACTGACATTGATTAACACCAATGTTGACATTGTGGGAGAATGAAGAGGAACCAGAAAAGAAGCAGTCAAAGACAATCGAACAGAATATGATTTTGAAGCATTACCCAATGTGTTGTATTTTTCCCTCTTGCCAACTTCTTCTTATGCATAATTTAGGCTTAATGTGTTAAGGAAACAAAGAATAAAGGGGGGAGAAATCTCAGTAAGAAAAAGAGATTAGTCTTTTTGAGTTCCAGAAGAGGCTCTTGAAAGCCAGTGATAGCTACACTAACTTTGAAAGATAAAGCTTTTTTTTAAATACCCCCCAACATACACACACACACGCACCCCTAAAAGTCTGATGGACTCAGAAGACTTTCTTCTTTCAACTAGATAATCTATAAGAATGTATGATCATTCAACAGCAGATTTTGCACCGTAGAGAGAGAAGTAGGAATTTTTTCTGGGCTGAGGAACAGAGAAGCGTGGCGAGGAATAGGAAAGGAGAGCAAGGAAGCGTGGGTTCTAGTGAGCTCTTGTCTCAGGGTCAAAATCTGTGTGGGTGATAGAGATGCACAGATGGGATCGGGGATGAAAAAACAAGGGGCCCTGTGCTCCTTTTTCAAATTCTGGAAGGAGATAGATTTTGCAAGGGCCTTCTGTCAAAATGGCATAGCCAGAAGAAAGTGGCAATATTTCCTGGGCAGGTCTAGGCAGAGCATAGAATGAGATAGCCTCCCCCCACTCTGCCCACCCACCTCCCAGACTCATTTGATTTCCTTCAGAAATATAAGAGATCCCAAAATGTTCTCTGTGTGTAATGAAAAATCAGAAATAGCTGACTGTTGAGAAGTAGTCTTTCTGCAAGAGATTACCACAAAAGACAACAGGTCAAAATGACATTACTAAAGAATAAAATGAGGCCAGGAGGGCCTTTTGCAGAAGCTTCAGGGTGGCCAGTGAAAGCCATGAATGAAAGGAGGATGTGACTAAGTCCGAAAGGATCCCAGTGCCAACCATTGTGAGGTAGGGGTGAGTCAGCACAGGCAGACCATCAGTTTCCAGGAGCAGAGCACGAGAACAGGACAGTCATCAAAAGCAAATTCCAGCACAGACGGTCTCTCCCATATGAGAAGAAAGGTTAGCCCCTCAGAGCTTAGATCAGTCTGGGGAGAAGAAAAGAGAGTGCAGAAGGTGAGAAACAAGAGATTCGTGCATTAATACAGAAAAGCTTCAGTGATCCTGATTTGATAACTTTAAGTTTTTGAACATTAATGGACATGAATGTCACTAGGAATAAAATAAAATTACGTCTTTATTTGCTTAAGCTGCATGATGTGTAAAATTTATACTTCGCTCCCATAAAAGTTAAGTCAGAGAAGTCAGGTGTCAGAGAAGCCAGGCTCAAGGGGGTTTCAAGAAAGAGCACGTGGCTGTCCTGCAGATCTTACCCTCAACTGCAGCTGACTGTGAGGGACCTCCGGAGAGCTCACTATGAACAGACACTCTGGAATCCCCTTATTCTGTTGCAGTCTCCCCTGGAACAGAGGAACACATGGGCAACACCAAAAAAAAAAAATTGACATCTTGCTAAATAAAGCCTGTGGGAGACCCACCTATAATGAAAATAAAGAAGTGGGCTGTAGAGTGAACCCAAACCATCAAAGGACTCCTTGGCTTCATCAAAAATGTCCCTAAACGGGCCGGCGGAGTGGCGCGATGGTTAAGAACTCGCTTGGGATGCCAGAGGGCCCCGGTTAGGATCCCACATATGAGGGCCAGTGACACTGCCCTCTACAGCTAAGATGCTGAACAACAGCTCAACCTGGAGCTGGGCTGCCATGAGTCGCCGGCGACGGCGTAGGCTGCAGCCCCTGCGGCAGTGGGTTGCCATGGGCTACCGTGTGTAGCCAGCAGCCAGCGTGAGCGGCCAGCAGCCGCAGTGAGCGGCCGTCCAGAAGCCGGCGACTGATCTGCCTCGCCAGAGAAGAGCGCAATGATGGTGCCAACTTGGGCCAGTGAAGCAACATCCTCCACAACTAGATTGAAGAACAAAACGACAGCAGCTTGTCTGTTCCCCTTCCCCCAATTCCCCAGCACTGTTCCTATCCCCCTAATTCCCCAATAAAAATCTTTAAAAAAATAATGTCCCTAAACTTGTGGCCCTAGAACATTTGTTTATTTATGTGAATCAGTCTTTTGTCCCTTCCCCCAACCAGGAAGCTGGAACCCTCTATGAGTGTTTTGGTAGTGATGGTAAACTAGTCCTACATTACTGCAAATCTCAGGCATGGGGAGGAACTACAGAGAAAAAAATTTTGCTAATTTAGCATAAATCTTCACAAAGGAAACAGCTCTGGAAAGTTTTGATATTTGTCTCAAGAGACTTGGATATGACCTACTCAGCATTTTATCTACTATGACCCATTTTTATGCATTAAAAAAATCCATAGGTTAAAAAAACAGAAAGATAAAAGAGAGTAAAAGAGCACATAGTCAGCCAGCCCCAACAAATCCTAAGACGATTGGACAAAAAGTTTTGTACCTTGTTGAGAGTAGATGCGAGACTGCCAGTAAGGACTGAGTGAGTGGTGAATTTCAAAAAAGATTGGCAATGAAAGGAAGAAGAACAATAGCAAAGGTCTCTTGGTCTCAGTTTTATTATCTGTGAAGGAAAGGGAAACAATACTTAAAATATATACAGTTGGGATTAGGATTAATTAAATAATGTATGAAACATGCTCAACAGAGTGTCTGACACATGACAGATGCTTTATAAAAATATTAGTTTTCTACCCTTATATTCCAATCTCTTTTCTTTCCCTTCTGGGAATGAAAGAAATCAGCATCCTTCTTACAGTATTCCTATACCTGTTTGAGGATTATGATCGTCACTCTCAGCCTTATTTATTTGAAGAAATAATATATATACTCAGACTTGATATAGTAGGGCTCAGAAGGGTCTTAGATCATATCATTTCAACTTAAGAAATAGAGGTTTATGTGAATGAAGTGAGGTCTCCACAATAACATTCATAAGTAGTAGAGCCAGGACTAAAACCAAGATTATTGTTTTCTAGTCCAATGTTCTTCCATTAAATATTGGATCATTTTCTGAGTGGTTATACTTGCTTTATTAATCCAATCTTTAACTTACACAAGCACCAGCATGGGATATCTTCTTACATATTGTTTACAGTGTTGGATTTAATCAAAACTCAAGATACCAAACTATGCCCCTCTCTTAAGTCACCCTTACCTGCATAGCACAGCAGTCTGTGTGGCTTGACCTGAAGAGCTCTTCATTAAATATTGCTCACTACCTTGTGATCAGTTCTATCTGGCATCAGGAAGCTCCTTTGAGTGTGAAAGATGGAATACCAAAGACCATTTTTTGTGCGCATAGGGTGTTTGGCACCATTAAAAACTAATGCAAACTGGAAAATAAGAAAAATACATCTTTGCCATATAACCACCCCATGGGCCTCTTCCACCTTTAAAAAAAAAAACATTTATAAGTAGAGCAACAAGTAGAGTCTCCAGTTTCCACTGAGATGTCAAGTTTCCACAATTAGTCCTTGGCTCTACCTAAATACCAGTCATGATCTCTGGGCACTGGGCTATTGAGAAGACCAAATGCCTCATCTCTTTTGGGGAGAGAGAAACAGATTAGGCATGAATAATGCTAAAAATAAGATAAAGGGAAGCTAAGAAAGATCAGACTCCGTTTGTTTTTTTTTTCATTCTAATGAACATTAATAATTGTTATTATTTAAGAAGACTGTGTAAGTTCTTAGAACTTTGGAATTTCCCCTCCATTAACTATGTGACCTCCTAAATGATCAGGTAGTTAGTAACAATAAAAACAATTGTATTTAGCTACTGGGATGTGCTGGCAGCAGATTAGGAGAAGAGAGAGATCGGGGTCCTTCTTTCCCACTCCCCCTCTGTTTTGTGCTGCAGTTTTGGTGCTACTGCCATGGGTGTGCTGTGCTTGATACAGCCATTCACCCCTTATCCACTGTCTCACTTTCCATGGTTTTTTTTCCTGCAGTCAGTTGTGGTCTGAAAATATTAAATGGAAAATACCAGAAATAAACAATTCATAAGTTTAACATTGAGCGCTGTACTGTATAGCGTGATAAAATCTTGCACCACCCAACTCTGTCCTGCCTGGGATGTGAATCATCCCTTTGCCCAGTGTCTCCCCACTGTACACGCCACCTGCCCACTAGCTGCTTAGTAGTCTTCTCAGTTATCAGATTGACTGTGTTGTAATATTGCAGCGCTTGTATTCGAGTAACCTTTATTTTACTTAATAATGAACCCAAAGTGCAAGAGTAGTGATGCTGGCAATTCAGTTATGCCAAAGAGAAGTAGTAAAGTGTATGTATGTATATATGTATAGGAAAAAAACATAGTATGTACACTGTTCAGTACTATCCTTGGTTTCAGGCATCCACTGGGGGTCTTGGAACATATTCCCCACAGAAAAGGAGGGGGTTGGTATCTTTTGTGTTTTAATCAATCTCTTCAGAACTATTTCTACTCTTCTTTGCTGTGCTATGGGCCCTAGAAGACTGACCTCTGTGGACTGGATCATTTGAATGCCCTTGCTTTTGTCTTCCACTTGGGTTCAGTCAATGGGAGGTACAAGGAAGAAACAAAGTTGAGGGTATTTCTTCCTTGTCCCCTCCCTTTGGTGCTATGGTTACAGTTTCCTTCCTCTATTGATTACAGCTCCAGTCAGACGCCCCCTCCTGTATGGCTCCTGTTCTTTTAGGCTCTCATATCACTTCCTCTCCTGCATGTCTAGGAGTGGAATGGTTTCTCAGCATTGCTTATTGAATTCCTTGACTATGTCGACTCCTCTGTAAATAATCTTTTAATTAAAATTACACAATTAAAACGTCTGAGAAGAAATCTGTTTCCTACCAGAATCCTGACTGATACATTTGGGAATGAAACACATGACCAAAAGTCAAAATACTAAACCCAATTCCACATGAGCTTTGAAAGAAGAGACTCTCAGTTATGGAATAATGAAAGACACCATCCAGGACAAGTGAGATAGTCAATCCCTATAACAGGGAAATGAGCTCGAAAGAAGAAAGTGATGAGCTTGAACATATAAATCAACCAAGACCCAGAAATGTCTCTCAGGATATTACACTGCCAGTTCTGGACATACTAGTCATCTTCTGGTTCCTGGAATCCAAGGTTTTATTGGATCCATTTCCACATCCTGTAACAAAGCTCACTCTTTTCCGTTCTCCCCATAGTTTTCTTCTTTTCAGCCTCAGTCCTGGGCTTTGATATCACCTACTACTCAATGCAGCTCTTCTGACCATGCTGTCTCAGGGAGATAACACCTCCTCATTATTCTAGGTATCAGCTCATTGTCTATGTCCTTCATAAAATTTATAACATTTGTAATTATTTTATGCATTTGTTTGTTTGCTCTTGTGTTTATTTTTCTCACTGGAATGTAAATTTTATGAGGATAGGGGATAGGGACTATGTTTGACTTGTTCAACATTATATCCCTAGAACCTAGAATAGAGCCTGGAAGATTAACTATAATCAGTAAATATTCACTGAATAAGTGAATTAATGAGTGAATGAGAGAGGGATAAATCGCATGGGTGCTATATTTTTACCTTTACTCCAACTACTTGTAGCAGGCTGTTTAAGACTTCGTTCTCTGAAACTATCACCATGCTCCAAAAAACTCATTATGAAAATACAGGGAATAATAGCTGGAAATGCTTGAGCTAAAGACCTGCTTAAAAATATGTTTGGGATATAGTGAAAAAAATACATAGGCTTTGGAATCAATAGTAATGGAGTAAATCCCAGATGCCTTAGTCAGTTGCTCTTTGGCCTTGGCCAAGTCATTTATTATTTCTGAGCCTCAGTTTCTTCATCCATACATGGAGATAATGATTCTAACTTGTTGATTGCTAGGCAATGCACTTTACAAAAATGTATACTCAGTAGATGCTACTATTAATGGCAACATAATTATTCTTTAATAAAGTGTTGTTGTTTACACTTTAATTGGTCAACAATCTTATCTGTCTTATTCACAGTTGTATTTATTGTGCCCATAATATTACCTGACACTTTCAGATACTTGATATTTGTGAATGAATGTTGAATGAATGAATATTTGTGCTTTCAAAATAATAATTAAAATAAATAAGATTTATTCATACATTCTGATAAACACTACATAAACATCATCTCATTTTACATCTGCATGGCATCTGTGGATGCCATTTTTTCCCCCATTTCTAAGTAAAAGAACTGAATATTAGAGGGAAAAATAAGTTAGTAAGAATCTAAATGCCTCTCTCTCACACACCCCATCAACTCCAACCCCTTATGAGAAGAATGGGTATCGGTAGCTTGGCACACCCCTTCCAGAAGGTTGCCAAATCATAAGCTTAGTGTTTTAAAATTGGATAATAACTTATTTGAGGATTTTTACAGGTCCTAAATATAATCTGTCTTATATTGCATTTCCAAGTCCATTTAATGCAATTATGCACCTCCATTCCAAACCTACATATTATAATATGTAAGAGCTTTGAACAATAATGTAGCTACTAAAAGACTATATCTGCAAAGTGAATAAATTATTACCTATTTATAATACATTAAGAATGTATTACAATGAGAAACCTCTGCTACCTAATTTTGGTGGCTCAGCTACAGCTCTGATACATAACCAGCATCATCAAAGAGGATGGGACTTGGAGTTAGATAGAACTGGTTTTGGAGCCTGGCTTCTTCACATATTAAACAAGTGATCTTGTCCAAGTTTCTTAGGCTCCCTGAGCCCCTGTTTCTACTCTGCAAAATAGAGTTAATAGCGTCAATGTCACCAGATACTAAATAAATATCTCCATGAAAGCCATTTGCTCAGAGTCTAGCAAATGGTGAAGTTCTATGTTAATGCTCAATTATCTTCCCTTTCATTATTTTCTCTGCTGTCTTAACAATTACATAAATATTCTGTACTCTGTATTTTTATTTTTTTCCAGTATCTTTACTCAGTCTTCAAGGTCAAAGTAAAACACTTTAATTCAGCAGTTTTGGAGAAAGTTCTACTGCCACTGTTTTTATCATGTCTTTTTCTCAATAAGCTACAAAACAGCCTTCAGGTTTATACATCAGATTTTTGTGAACAAAGCGTTCACAAAAATATAAACATGAAATAACTAGAATCTTTGATATTTATCTTTCAACATGTTATGTGTGGATAAAAACTCCTTGGATCTGCTAAAATCTTTCTAGCATTTAGAGGGTTTTAGTTGACTTCCCTCCACCCCACCCCCACATCCCNCCTCCCCCACCCCACCCCACAAAGCCAGAGTTGGACAATTGCATTATCTACAACCAACAGAAAATGATTCAGATCAGGGTAATCTCTAACACCTCAGGTTCAGGACCTTTTATCAAAATGTGTCTCCTTTGTTGATTCATTTGTTCAACTATGTGTTAAGGATCAGTAATTATGGTGCTCTGTGCAAGGCGCTGAGATGAGCAGTCCATGTCTTCAGGGAATCTCTAACCTGGAAAGGTGAGAAAGCTCTATGTATTTAAATAGCCATAGTGCAATGTAAACTTTGATTAGTACCATAGGGATGTTGATGTAGAGTATTATGGGATTTCAAAGGAAGAAGAAATTATTTCCCATTGAGAGGATACAGATGAGTGAAAGGTAAATAAAGGAAGAACTCAGAAGATGTTGCCATTACCTCAGGCTTGGGAAATGCATTAGTGATCAGAATCTCAACCATGAGGAAAGAAGGCCTAGGTGACTGTGGTCCTGTGATCATGAGAGCCTCAGAGGCTCCAAGAACACTGTCAATCACAGGTTGGTAGGGAAGAGCTCTTCTGTGCTCTCGGTCCATCCTCAGCTGTGGTGCACATCGCATGCATTCTAGCCATTAATGGTTCTGACTTCCTGGCTGGCTGAAGAACTCCTGGACGACAGAGACCATGTCTTTCTTTTCCAGTCCATAGCCAGGCTCTAGAAAATTACAGACACTTCCACGTGACTGTGTGAGAGACCTACCAAACTAGAGACAACAGCAAGAAAGAATAGATTTCGATGTTGCCTGTGTAGTTTAAATTCCTCACAGACAGAAGTTTTGGGAACCTGACAAGTATAGTACACTCAGGTGGTGCAGACAGGAGGCTGCGGCTGGGCCACTTCCAGAATGGGCCGAAGTGATCTGGGCTACAGTGGCACACTGAGCCCCAGCGAAGGTGGGGCTGTGGCATTACTCAGCCTTGTTCAGTGAAGAAAGCTCTATTTTCTCAGCTAGCTTCTGGCTTGAGGTTAGTGGCAGCAATATGAGGTTTGAATTCAGGCGTGTGGGTGTGAAGATGCCTAAAGGAGTTAAAAATAAAAAATTGAAGTGAAGAATTGACTCAAGAGTAATAGCTGTGAGAATTAGTTTCATTTTCTTTCTCCCAAATCTTCTGACTGCATATTCTTCTAAAGGAGTAAGTGATAATTCTGAAATTATCTGAAATGCTAAAGGGATAAACAGATACATAATTCTTAAAAAAAATAATAGAAAAGAGTAATTTGGGGAAGTCCAGGCTCTTTTCTATCTTCTGAAAGATAAGATATTGACAAACACATATTATTGCCCCCCTAACTTGCTGTAAGAATTGTAAGATTTCAGAGTCATCCCTGGGAAAAGGGTTCAGAAATCTGCATTTTAAACACATACCCCAATGATTCTGGTGGACACTAAACTGTGTGAATCACTGCTACATTCTGCATCCTTTATGAACCAAGGAAGGTCTCTCCTCATGTTTGAAGATAATCAGTGTTTTGCAAGGTCTCTTTCTGCTACCGGCCTGGAGCTGGGAGCTGGAGGAAGTGGGGGCAAGGCTGAAGGAAACAAAATAGGCAACAGAGGTTGGTGCACAGAGAGGCATTAGCGTCATCTTAGGAGCTGAATAAAAGGGACAGAACAAGCTGGGAATCATCATTTTGGCAGATAGACAAAAAGGGAGGATGCAGCTGCCAAATGGCTAATCACTGTATGTGGTTAAAACTCTAAGTTAAAAATGAGGAACCAGATATGCAAAAACTAAAGAGGGCCAGGCAAGTGGGGTAAGTGCTAGACCCAACCTGGATGGCTACAAATGCAGAATCCAACGATACAAAGCTAGCTTTTCCCTCAGTCAACGGCCTTTAACCGTTTTCTGTAATACCGGGAGCCAGTAGAACATACAGTACTATGCAGCCATTAATTCCCTCCCAAGAAACAATGTCCAACATGAGTTCCCAAGTGCTGCAGAATTACTTGGTTAATAATAATAGTTAACATTTGTGCAATAGGCACAGTTTTAAACATCATTTAATCCTCACAACAGACCTGTGAAATAGGTACTGTTACTATGGTTCTGCTCCAGATGAGAAACAGAAGTGAAGCCACTTGCTCAAGGCCATGTAGCCCTCATGGCCAGAGCCTGGATTTGAACCTAGGGAGTCTAGATCTGGAGCCTGAACTCTTAACCACTATTTTATTGGGCTGTCGGAAAAGTCATGATGTATTTTTTCTGATTTTCGTTGCAAAAATGCGTCATGACTTTTCCGACAACCCAATATAGTGTCTGCTGAAGAATAGATATGTCTATGACTTTTACATAGAAATCAACTGTCAGTTGCAATGAATTATTGATTCAGTCAGTAATGTTTATGTTACAATGAATGTAAAATTAGGAAGGGAATTTGAAAGTTCTCTGAACAGAATGACATACTGTTTGTGTTTTAAATGCACACAATGTCCTATGTACAACTGCTAACACTCGATGTTACAAATATCAGATCTGTGGTATGATGTTGCTTTCACAAAAAAATCAATGCCAGCATAATTTTCACGGTAAGCAAGTAACCAAAGAACCTCCAGAGGCCCAACTGTGTGTGTGTGTGTGTGTGTGTGTAATTGATTTCTACTTTCTTGTCCTACATATGTTCTTCTTTTCTTTACTTTTTTCTGGTTCATATTTTGTCAACTTGTTGAAATATTTTCTTAAATGTGCTTGTGCACGTACACAGAAGAATCTGTTCTTTTATCTCACATCTCCGGAGCTGGGTTTCCTACTTAAGGCTCCAATGCATACCATGGCCACAAGGGGAGAGAGAACTTAAAGAAAGGAAGACCAGGTTGATTAAGAAAGATTTATGATTACAAAACAGAATGGAACTACCCTCAAAGTGAATGAAAAATAAATGAAACAGAAGAACATTGCCTAAAGATTTTATGATGCTTTTATGACACTCACAGTTCTATTTACATTTATAGGTCACTTTTTCTTTTTAATGTCCAGCATTCAAGAATGTCCCTTGTAAAGTCTAACCTTTCGAAAATACTGACAAATGTTGGTGACTGCTCTATAGTTATCCTTAACTAAAAGCTATGCTCTCATTCCTCATGCATGCTCGAAACCCCTTTTAAGATAGCAGCAACTGAAAACACATACACACATGCACACACACACACACACACACACACACACACACACACACACACACACACTCACACACCCCACCCAACCCCACATCAGAAGTCAGAGCAATCGAAACAGGGGCAGAGATAAAGTTGTAGAGGACCAGTGTGTACTTAGCATTTTCCTATAATGCTAAGTCATTATAATTTCTTATAATATATTTCCTATAATGACCAAGTCAGTGTGTTTTTAAGTTTATGTGAACACATTTAATTTTATATTTTCCTTTAAGAAACTGCAAATTATTGATTTGGAAGGTCTTACTCTGGGTTTAGTTGGAAATATAGTCCAGTGCATGGCAAATACAATAGAAATTAATGAATGTGAAAACTCAGTATAAACTAAATTATGGCAGCAAAGAAAAATGTATAAAATGTGTGTTCTCATATAATTCTATTATAAGGAGACCTCACTTTTCTTTCTGTTTTCTGCTTTATAGTAAGCTGTTATGAACCCCCTGTGCCCAAAAAGCTATTTCAGCAGCTTAACAGCAAAACTGTGTTCAAGTGCAGTTTTTACCATCTCTACACATCACAACACTACAAAGGCAGGCTTTTCTGATGAGATCTCTCTCAATATTTCCCTCTCTCTTTCTTTCTCTCTCCTCCCCACCCCCCAAAAAAACAATTAATGAAATATAATCCTGGTTTACTTGGTTAATTACAGAAAGTAAAATAACATGGTAAGAAAGAACTAAAATATCATTCATTACATTAAAGATGTTCTTAGACAGCTCTTCCTATAACCTCTGCAAAACAAACAAAACACAAAGCAAAGCTCTGAACACTATGGGAAGTTTCTTCATAATGATACCAGATAAAAATGTCAACTGGTATAATTTTTTAAACTTTAGTTCCAATATGTTTCAACTCTCCTAGTCTTCACTTTTCTTCTACTCTTAAAAAACACCTATCAATACCAGGAATTCCAAATTGTCAGGAAGTGAAGATGTGAATGAAAGGAAGCAACACTTGGCACTCCTTTTTATTCTTTTCAGAATAAGCTGAAAATGAAGGGAACAAAGGGAGAAAGGTCAAAATAAATATTTAATAAATTATAGCAAGCAAAAACATATATGTGAATCAAATTACAGTTACACTTTAGAATGTGTTAAAGTCAGTTTCAAATTTCATAGCATTCTTTCTAGATCACTTGGAATAGTTTTCTCCCCAGACATAGCAACTGAATTGAATTCTGATTGTAACAACAATTCTATATATACATTATATGGTTAAATCAAGTATATATTCCTTTGGACATGTGTGTATTGGAAGGTGTATGAGTGACAGAAAGAGTGAGGGAAGGAAATGATAATGATTCCTGCCTCAATGCACAATCTCAGGAGTTGTTACTGCCTTAAAGATGTAACAGTGCTGATGGTGATATTAGTCATGCAAGCTTTTACTTTGGCTTTTACTTCTAAAACAACAGTGATCCAGCAGCTCCCTCATAACAGGTGTGGATTGCCTGTGTGCAGAAGATGCCAGGGCAGATGATTTCTGTCACTTTCCACATTTCATCCTTAAACTTCCTACCACTCGGCCTTGAGAGAAAGTAAAGTTGTTGGGGCAGTGATGGACTACATTAAAGAAGATTCAGAAAATATCCGAATTAATTAAAACACATCTATGTTACCCTAAGACATTTTCTTTTTTTTTTTTTTGTATCCTCCTTTCTCTTTTTCCTTTTCTTCTTAATTATCCTATTCTGCCTAGCCTCCTAAGTATACAAGATTTGTGAACTGGGTAGGTAACCTTTATCAAGGATGGGCTACGTATCAGTTCCCAGAAAGCCATATACACAACTGGGTGAGAAGAGAGGTCCTGAGAGTGTAAACCATGATGATGACAAAAGTACTATACCTCGGGCTGGCCGAGTGGCACAATGGTTAAGAACTGGCTTGGGACGCCAGAGTGCCCCGGTTCGGATCCCACATGTGAGGGCCAGTGACACTACCCTCCACAGATAAGATGCTGAACAACAGCTCAACCTGGAGCTGGGCTGCCATGACTCGCCGGCTAAGCTGCAGCCCCTGCTGCAGTGGGTTGTCATAGGCTACCGTATGTAGCCAGCAGCCAGCGTGAGCGGCCAGCAGCCGCAGTGAGCGGCCGTCCAGAAGCCGGCGACTGATCTGCCTTGCCTGGGAAGAGCGCAATGATGGTGCCAACTTGGGCCAGTGAAGCAACGTCCTCCACAACTAGACTGAAGAACAAAACAACAGCAACTTATCTGTTCCCCTTCCCCCAATTCCCCAGCACTATTCCCATCCCCGCAATTCCCCAATAAAAATCTTAAAAAAAGAATACTATACCTCAGTTCACTTAAAATGTAGTTTTTAATTGATTAATAGTAATATCATTTGGAAGCTCCAAACACTCGCCTGATATTTAAGTGGATGGTTTCTTCAGAAATAAAGAGCCTCGGATTGAAATTATTTAATGTGTCTGAGTCAAATCTACTTTCAGAAATAATAAATAAAAATTATCTAAAATTTGTTTGCTCTTGGGGTTCTGGAGAAAGATTAGGAATGCACAAGTTGAAAGAAATGAGAACCACTTTCCATGTTCTCTCATAAGTACTCTTCAAGTTATAATTTTTCTTAGTTTAAGAAGATAATTGCTTTTTCTATTAAAGATTCAGTGACTTTCACTTCCATGTTGGCAATTGGCATTTTGTACATCATAAAATGTAAGTTTCTATTCTGTCAGGTAAAATAAATCAGGTAAGTGAGAAGTAATCTCTTTTGCCAGTCTTCTTTAAAATTAAATTTCTCAGTTTTGCAAAAGTTTAAGAATATACATCTTGAAAATTAAAAATAAATATACAAGAAAAATGTGAGTAATAGGGCCATTAAAACAAATTCATAACAGTTTATTTACTTACTATTAAAAGAGTTGTTTCAAGAAACTTGAGTATTTGACAGAAAGTGATCAGAATCTGCCCTGTGTGAGAAAGGTGAATCAGCAATTCCTCCGGTTTACTCTTTTTATTTGAATTTTGTTTTTTGAGATATTTTGTCAGCATCACATGTAAACCATTTTTTCTGGCATTAAATGGTGCTATGGTATGCTATAACAAGCCCTGTCTCTACACTTAGTTGACTTAATAAATACATTACTTTCTGATTTTTCTGGATTATTTATTACATGGCACATTTGCAGAGTTGATGTCACCCATACCTCAGTGCCCAGTGGTTAGTGTGATTATGCCGTTTCCAGGGAAATTTAAGTTTGGAGCAGCAGAACAGGCAAGCTAGACCTAGTGGTAAAATTATGTTGACAAGCATTTTTTAGTATTTACTTAAGAAGTTCCAATACTATTTTATCAATGCGGTAAGAGAGTTTTGTTGTTCTCTCTATGACCAGTATCTCATACAATACTAGCCACACATCTGATTCTCGAGAATGTTTATTGAATAAATAAATAATATAGAAAATGTAGCCACCGCTTATTTTTCCATTCATTTGTCAGCCTGATGTGCTATTGAGGTTAATACTGCACTTAGAGGGCCCTCCCTCAGGAACCACAGTCTGAGACAGAAGTAAGAGGCAGAGTAGAGAGAGGTACCATTAACCCACCATCTCTGGGTGCTGGCTCTAGGCTCCGTACTTTGCATATGCTGTGGTGTTCGGTCCAACAGAAGTACTGTAAGAAGAGCTTTATTATCCCCATTTTACAGATGAGAAAATAGGTTCAGAACTGTTTGATCCCAAAATTTTTTTTAAGGAGAACCAGGTTAAGATTAGAGTTTCGACAAAAGTTATAACACATAATAAGTTAACATCATTTGATGGTGGCTAAGAAGTTGCTGTGTATCAGAGAAGAAAGAATGATATGAATCTTGTTAATTTTCTATTTAATGAAACACATACACTACAAAATATTTAGGCAAGTCTTGGAATTCAGTTTTTGCAGGCCCCAACACATGCCCTCAATTACATTTTTAAGTCCTTAGTTTTATGAGAGAAATAAGACTTCCTGTATTTTTCTGACTTATTTCTAATTGCATTTGAAAAGATTTATATAAGATTTATTTAGGGTTAAACCTATGAAATCTTCTTTTTTATTTTTTTAAGGTTATGTCAAAGTGAAAGAAAAAGCAAATCAGAAGAGGAAGCCTACTTTTTACTACAGCAGCACTCACATGGTATGTGTGCAGATAGGGCTGTAGCTTTTATTTGTCTGTATTTTTTAAAATCATAAACAAAACTAAAAGTTTCAAATAGGTTGGGATAAATACTTGTAAGATTTATGACAAACTAAAGGTCAAAATCCTTATATATAAAAGGATTTTGTAAATTTATAAGAAAATCAGTAAGACCACTATGCATAGGAAAAAGATAACTACAGTTTACACAAAAGAAAATATAAATGGCTTAATAAACATTTTTAAATTTCTAACATCACTAGTAATTAAAAATAAAAACTAACATAATAATGCAATTCTATTTTCTTCTGTTAGTATGCTAATTAATTTATTTTTTAGAATGTATGGTGCAGGTACACGTATAAATTTAGTCAAAGGCTTTGCAAAGCAATTTGTAAAGAAGCTTTAAATATGCTTATAGGGGTTTATTCTAAGGCACTGTTCTGAAATGTAAGCAAATATTTAAATATAATGATATTCTTTTATAAAGTAAAAATCCAGAAACCTTAAATGTCCTCAAACAAGAAGCACATGTGAGCCTTTTAATGACGTTGGAAAATTTTTATGACCTAACAATAATGGGGAAAAAACAGGCTACATTACGACATCACAGTATGATCTCAAGTATAGAAAATGATTCTTAGAGCAAGATGTAAATGGAAGTAATAACAGTCACTACCTCTGTTTATTTGAATTATTTCTATTTGTTTCTCAGAATTTTTTTTTGTAATTTACAAGTTTACTGTTATAATTAGAAAAAAATATAGAGGAAATAAGGAAAAACAGAATGAAGGCAAAGCTCTCTAACCATGTAAGCTGAGTAATATGCAGGAAAAGAAGTGGAATTGAATCCTGGACATTTCAATTTGACCTGAGATTTCTTTGCAGTCCAGCTAAGGTCAACAATCCCAACCAAGTCATGGATTGTTTTAGTTGGCCACGGGGGCTGTATGATACAAACCATGACATAGTCACTATCCAAGTAAACGCACTGTTAGAACGCATTAGTCCAATGTCCAGAACAAAGGTGGTGGCCCAGCCCACTCTGTCATCACCAGACCCTGTCTGGAGCGTGTGTTTTGTGCTGGGCACCACATCTGAAAAAGAATGGTAAATAACTACAGTTTGTCCAAAAGAGAGTAGCCACAATGGTAAAATGTCTGGAAACCCTATGACTTCTCAGCTTAAAATTCCCTCCTGGTTGCTTATTACTCTCAGAATAAAGTCCAAAACACTGTAAGACCCTGCCTTATCTTGTAATATTCTCCCCTTTGGTCACAAAGTTCTAGTCACACGTTTCAGTCCCTTTAATATATCAGGCTCCTCCCCACTTCAGAACTACTGCGAGTACTGTTCCCCAGCCTACAATGTCTCTGCTCTCACCCTTCCTCCTCCCAACCCTGTCTCCTCCACACACATACTTTTTTGCCTGGCCAATTCCTACCTTTTTTAAAGTCTCAGGTCAAACTCTTTCTTTCCTCAAGAATACTCTCTGACCACCCACCGGGGAAACGGTATTCCTGTTACACATTCTTATTTTACCCTGTAGTTGTCTTTGGTTAATTATCTTTCTTATGTCTGTATTTCTTGCAAGATGGTAAACTCTGTGAGGACAATGCTGTGTGTCTTATTTTATGTTTCTTAGTCAATTCAGGCTGTTATAACAAAATACTACATATTGCATAGACCGACTGGCTTACAAACAACAGAAATGTATTTCTTTTGGCTATGGAGTCTAGGAAGTCCAAGAGCAGGTTGCTGGCAGATTCAGTGTCTGGTGAAAACCCTCTTCCTGCTTTGTAGATGGCCATTCTCCTTGCACATTTTCACATGGCCAAAGGGGTGAGGGATCTCTCTGGGGTCTCTTTTATAAGAGCACTAATTCCATTCATGAGGGCTCCACCCTCATGAGCTAATCATCCCCACAAGGCCTCACTTCCTATTACCATCAACATTGGGGTTAGGATTTCAACATATGAATCTCGGGGTAACATAAACATTCAGTGCATAGATAATGTGTCCCTAGAATGTAGTACAATTCCTATCCCACACTTTGGACTGTTGGTTGAATGAATGAATGAATGAATGAATGAATGAACAAACTATGTAAAGCCCATTTCTCTGTATGTTTTTATGGCAACTCTCCACTTCCACACCTTAATTTACTCTTAATACTTAAAAAATAGGATTCTTTTTTTAAAAAATTTTTGTTAAACTTATTGGGGTGACATTGGTTAGTAAAATTATATAGGTTTCAAGTGTACAATTCTATAATACATCATCTATATATTGCGTTGTGTGTTCACCACCCAGAGTCAGTTCTCCTTCCATCACCATATATTTGACCTCATTTACCCTCATCTACCACCTTCCAACCCCCAACCCTCTGGTAACCACAGAACTATTGTCTATGTCCATGAGTTTTGTTTGTTTGTCCTGTTCATTTGTTGCTTTCAGTTTTATATCCCACGTATGAGTTAAGTCATATGGTTCTCAACTTTTTCTGTCTGACTCGTTTTGCTTGGCATGATAATCTTAATCTGAAAAAGTAAGAACAAGTAGGAAAGGAGGGAATATGATAGCTTCCTGTCACACAAACATTCTGTGGAACTCCATTAGTTAGAACTAAGGCTAGTTACAATTCTAAAATCATAAGGAAGGACTTTCTTAAAATTAAATTAGCACCCTGTGTGATAATGAAATCTCTTTTATGAAGTTTGTGCCAGTCATATTTGAAAGTAAGCATGGGTTGGAGTGGTTGTAAAGGAGATTCCTATATTGGGTAGTTAGATTTGAGGACTTTTAGGATCACTTCAAAGTATATAATTCTATGACCTAGCAATCTCTTTGGCTATAGAGGCACTACATGAGGAAGAGAAAATTTAAGACAAACCAGGGCATGGAGCTAAACAAAGAAAAACATGGAGAAGAAAAGGAAATGTAACACTGTCTCAGAACGTTTGATCTCAATCATTTTGAACTTTCTCTGAGGATGGGGTTGGCAGGCCTCCCAGAGAAACCAAATCAAAGCAACCTAACAGGGCATCACAGAACGAAAGGGGACCTAAGCTGAGAGATGGAAGATGAAAGCCCTGCATTTAGATTACTGAAGAGAGAGAGAGAGAGAGGCGTGAAAGACAGGCTTTCTCTTCAGGCTCCTTTTCAATTGACTTAAAGGCACATCTACCTCTGAAATGAACATCGTCTGTAGAGAGAGGGTAGTTCCCTGAGTACAGAAGTCTGGGCATTAAGGAACATGGCTAAAGGAATGGCTGCAAATGTCAGTACAACTGCCTTCTGTATCTTCACTATCCTTAACCAAAACTATGTCATCATTCTGGGATGAGCAAGGCCTGCTCAACAAAGCCAGCTTTTATCATCTCCTATGTATTTGCTTACTCACAGCTCAGAAATTGTCCAACAGCCTTCTTACTCTCTCATCAAAGGAATAAAAGTTGTTGTGCAAAGAAAAACAACTTCCACTTAGTTTGAGAAAAGGACCCACACGATGTCTCTGTTTGAGGTATGAGAGATGAAAACTGAGCTATATGGGTAGTTTCAACTTACTAAGTGGTGATAGTTTTCCAACTACAGCATGGAGACTCCTCAAGAAGTAGAACACATATTTTTCATTTTGACTGCTGCTAAAAATATTTAATGCTTATTGGGCTCTGACTACGTTTCAAGCAATATACTAAGTGATTTGTGCACATTATCTCCTGAATCCTAACAACATTCTGAAAGTAGATGCAATTAGAGTCCCTATATCTGAAAACTGTGTGCTTTCTATTACTTGAAGAATTGGGAAAGTGTGATAATATCTGAATTAGGAAATGTAATATTACATTTGTTTTAACTTTATTATAAAAAATTTCAATATACTACAAAGTAGAGAGAATATTATAATAAAGTCCTACATATCAATCACCTAGCCTTAATAATTATCATTTTACCATATTACCCTCAGCTATTTTCTCTTTGCTCAATTAAAGTCCCAGATATCATGACCTTTAGCCTCTAAATGTTTCAGTATACATCTCTAAAATGTACAGATATTTTCTCACGTACTATTATCACTCCTAAAAAAAATCGATGGTAGTTTTTTATCATCTCATACCTAGTCTATATTCAGATTTCTCATATTGTCCCCAATTTTACCTTTAGTTTTTCATAATTGTTTAATTAAGTTCCATCGTGATAATGATAAAAGGATATGAAAAAACTTGCTTCTACAGACAAAGCAAATGTGGGGGGATCTGGAAGCACAGTGAAGTGGATCGGTACCTGCTTGCCCTCGGGATTGCCACAGGCATTCTGGGAACTCAGCCTAAGTCACCAACACTACTCTTAGACCCCGCCTGGATCGGAGCTTAAGTTAAACAACATAGCGTCAGGGTTAAGAGCATGGAGTTTGGAACCAGACTGTCCAAATCATTAGTTACTAGGTGGAAAACCTCGAATAAGTTCATCTCTTTGTGCCTTAGTTTCACTATATGTAAAACAGAAATATTAATAGTATCTTCCTCATAGAGCTGTTGGAAGAATTAAAGGAAATAATATGAGTGTTAAATGACACTGAGCAGCATCAGACATAGAAGAGCTCCATAAATATGAGCCATTGTCATCAGCAGCAGCAGCAACAGCTGCAGCAACAGCAGCAGCATCATAGTTATCCTGATGAGGACTAGCTCCAGGTAAAAAACTGATGCTGCAGTTGATCAGGATACAGGAATAATAAGAATTGAGAATTAGAATAATGGTTGGATATCAGTGACTTTATTCAATACTTTTTCCAAATTCCCATTTTATGTTATCATATGATCTTTTCCATGAAAAGTTATTTTTAATCCACCTGCTTAGGGCTGGTGAAAACAAACACCAAACAAACAACATACTGTCTTGAGCTAGTTGGACCCCCTCCAGCCCAGCCTCCACCACTGGGCTTTACAGAGGAGGAACTTTTGGCCCTTTCTAAGCCAAGGTCCTCATGTACTCTGTAACGCCCACCTTGCTCCTTCAGCTCTCCTAACTTGCCTAGACCACTAACCTTATGTCTGATTTTCTATCACTTTTAGCCTTGCCTTTTCACCCATTCATCAATTCTCATTCTCTTACTTTGAACTTGGACCACCCTCCTTTTACTGTCTTATTTCCTTACTCCGTCTCAGCAGAGGCAAGTCATTCAACAAACCATATAGAATAACCTACTTTATGTTAGGCACTATGGTCAGTCAGTATTGGGAATACAGAAATGAGCAACACAACATCTACTTTGAGGAGCTCAGCTTCTAATGGATCCCAGAGAAGCCCTCCACGATCTGCCTGCTTCCCATAATATACTGCTTGTGTGCTACCCTCTGGATAGTCACTTACCTGGTCTGTTCTTGCTTTATAGGTGTGTCACCAACAATAAGTCACGAGAGGCTATATTATTGATCATCATTAGAAGAGTTACATTGTACTGAATTGTACGAGTATGTTTGGTTGGCTATTTAAAAAATATTTCCATTTAGTCCTCTAATATTTATAATTGTCATAAAAAATTTTTTTAAAGGCATCTGGGGATGGAGTTTATGTTATGTTTATGTTATGAGGAAAACCAAACTCAATGTTGTAGACTATTAGGCTGAACTGAAAGCGTAATAAATAATTCTAAATTAGAACTGTTCCATGTCTAGCAGTCACAAAGTAACAAGAGCTTTCCAATTATAGATGGAGCCTCTAATGCTGTAGAATTCCTCTTAGAATCAATTGATTTATCCTTCTTCTCAACACCTATTTCTGAACCTTTGTTGTTTGTGCTGTTGCAAAAGTACTTTGCCAAATTGGACTACTGTCCACATTTTCAGCAAATGCACAATTGAAGGCCGTTCTATAAAGAGAGGAACAAAGAACGAAACCTATTGTGCAAGCCTCAAAGAAGATTCCCTGGAAATAAACAACCCAGCTCTTTGATATAACAGGTCTCCTCCAGCCCCAGATGCCTTCACTAAACATTTAGTCCAGCTCAGGAAGTTGGTTCCATTTACCTCTACTATGCACTTTTTAAATAAATATTTGAGAGTAAAATATGAAACACGTTGATTGATATTGTACATAAGAGGCCTTAGTCAATTCCTGAGTTTTTGAAGCGCAGTCCTCAAAGGGAGAAAGAATGATTCATAGTCATTAAGCAGGGATTCCACAGAGGTACAAAGAGAGAAGAGCAAAAACAAGTGCAGAGCCTGAAGTGTCCTTTAGTGGGGCAGGCAAGATGTGCAGGGAACAGGAGGCCAGCCACATATATGGCACTAGCCCTCATGGTGTCAGTCAAAGGCTTTAGATCCCGCAAATGGTCTGGTTGGAGCTGGTGGTGTGAATTCTGTTCCAGTACAGACATACCTTTCTGTTTTATCAATTTAATTTAAAAACTCAGTCCAGGCAGAATATGTTGACTTACAGCACCGGCCCTGAAACAGACTACCTAAGTTTGTTACCCTTTCTAGACAGTTGCTTTGTGAATAAGCTGCTTAAATATCCATGTTTCAATTTCTGAAACATGGGCACAGTGGTTACATCTACTGCACAGAATTTTTGTGAGGCTTACTTGTTGTGAGTGAGTACAAGTAAAGCTTTTAAATATGGCAAGGGCTCACTCATTAGCTATTAAAATAGCTAGGAGAATGGAAGCCTGCCATCTGCAGCCATATTTTACATCACGAGGAGCAAGTCATTCTAGAGATGGAAAGAATAAAGTAAACACCTGGACAGAGATGGAAAGAAAGAGAAAGGGAAAGTCTCCATTTGAGCATTTGAATCCTTGACTTCGGTTATCTCTGAGGTCCCTTCGACCCCTACCCATGCAATTTGCTTACATAAAACAAAACATTGCTCATTTTTCTTAATATATCTTTAGATGGATTTCTGTCCATTGCAGTCAAAGAATTCTGACTTATAAAATCTACTTTGTGGGCCGGCCGAGTGGCGCGATGGTTAAGAACTCGCTTGGGATGCCAGAGGGCCCCGGTTCGGATCCCACATATGAGGGCCAGTGACACTGCCCTCCAC
>NW_017732205.1:473207-482432 GCF_001890085.2 Hipposideros armiger
ATCTTCATTCTAAAAAAATTGAACGATTTGGTTGAGTTTTGGAGATTTTACAACAAGTTGAAGATGGAAGACCAAACTGTACATTTTTGCCATATTTTACTGTTTGACTTCCATAAAGGGAAGAACGCGTGTCAAGTTTGTGAAAAGTTGCATAAAGTTTACAGTGGCAATGCTTTACAAGAACATCAGTGCCAACAATGGTTCATGAAATTCCATGCTGGTGATTTTTATCTCAATGACGCTCCTCGGTCAGGAAGACCCACCGAGGTTGATGACAAAAAAATAAAGGCATTGATCGAATCAAACCCACGTTACATGACACAAGAGATTTCAGAAATATTGAATATCCATCATTCAAGCATTCACGACCACCTGAAGAAACTGGGATACAAGTTTCTGGTAAGCAAGCTCGATATTTGGGTTCTGCATGAACTCAAAGAAGTTCATTTGACAGCGTGTATAAACATCTTCAATATGCTCATTAAACGTATGGAAAACGATCCTTTTTTGAAGCGACTGATAACTGGTGATGAGAAGTGGATTGTTTACAACAATGTGGTGCGCAAACGGTCTTGGTCGATGTGATGATTCGCCGCAAACGACATTAAAAGCAGACATTCATCAGAGGATGGTTATGCTCTCAGTGTGGTGGGATTTTAAAGGTGTCGTGTTTTTCAAGCTCCTACCAAGGAACCAAACAATCAATTCGAATGTGCACTGTCAGCAATTAGACAGTTTGAATGAATCCATCATCCAGAAACATCCAGAGTTTGTTAATTGCAAAGGCCTTGTGTTCCATCGCGACAACGCGAGACCACACACAAGTTTGAACACCCGTCAAAAATGATTGGAGCTTGGATGGGATGTGTTGCCACACCCACCATATTCGCCTGACCTTGTGCCGTCAGACTTCCACTTGTTTCGCTCTCTTCAAAACTCCTTGCGTGGTATAATGTTCAATTCAGATGAGGCTGTAAATCAGCACCTTGTTCATTTTTTTGCAAATAAAGACAGATCCTTCTATGAACAAGGAATTATGAAGCTCACTGAAAGATGGCAAAAGGTTATTGAACAAAACGGGCAATATGACTATCTGAAAATTCACTCTGTCTACAGTTCTTTCTTATGAGCTCATTTCCTTCATAGAAAAAACACTAGTAAAGAGCTAAGATGTTTTCATTCTTCTGTTCAAGTAAATCCCAATATATTTAACTACCTGGATTCAGAATTTGATATTTTAATTATTTTTAATTTTCTTAACATCACCATCTTGCATCACACAACATATTACATTCTTAACTTTAGATCCTACCTTGGTAAGCCCTCTTTCCCCAGGCCTCTCTTTTCCTGCCCTCCACCAACTGCAAATATTAAGTTTATATTCATTATATTTATGAAGTAGAAAACTCTTATTTCCTACAAATGAGAAATTAGAAAGAATCTTCATGGTATAAACATAATTTATTAACATAAATTATTTCGTAGTCTAATAAAAACTAAAAGAGCAATGAGAGTTTAGGAGAGATGGCTGTCAGCTGGTTGATTTATCTATTTGGCAGGGGAGGTCGACATTAGGCTAATGATATCAATCATGGTATTATAATTTCTTGAAGGAGGCCATCTAATATGGTAGCCAATCTCCATATGTGGCTATCCAGTACAGGAAATGTGATTAGTCTAAACTTGAAACATGCTCAAAATGTAAAAGATACATTCGATTTCAAAAAAAAAAGAATATTACTTGTTAATATTTTTATATTGATTTCATGTTGAAATGATAAAGTTTTAGATAATACAAAATTAATTAAATATATTAAATTATTTAGTTAATGGATTAAAATTTACTTCCCTTCCCCCCTTATCTTTTATTTTTGATATTATAACTTCAGGAAAAAAACAAACAAACAAAACAGGCAATATATCATTGATTAATCTTTTTTCTTTATATAAATAAATGACCTTTGAAAAACATAGACAAAATACGTCATGACTTTTCCAACAACCCAATACTATATCTTGTAGTTCTCAAATGGGTCCAATATAGGCCGGAAAACTGCTACTGAGAGGTCTCTTTGCTGTATTGTTACCTATTAGAAAGGCAGCATGGAGCAGCGGTCAGATGACACTCTGGAGACAAACTGGATTAAAACTCTGGTTATATTACTTACTAGCTGGACAGCTTTGGGCTAGTTACTTAACTTATACGGGTTTTCCCTTCCTCATCTCTAAAGGGGAGATATTAACAGGCCAACTTCATAGCAGGATGTGAGGAGTTAATGGCTATTATATGTTAAGCACTGAGCACACACTGAGAACTCTGTAAATATTAGCTATTATGGGACCCTTCCTACTCCTCTAGAAAACTTTCTGTCATTCTCTGACCCCTCCTCCAGCTTTATTTTTCTTCTAGGTTTATCACACTTGACATCATAATGTTTCTTTACCTGTTTATTGATACCCTCCTTTAACAGGAATGTGAACTTTTGTTTGCTTATTTATCCCCAGCACCTAAAAATGTAACTGAGATATATAGTGAGTGCCCAATAGCCATCTGATGACTGAATCAATGAACTTGTCAAGGTCCTATAGCTAATTACAGCTGAGCTGAACAGGATTCAAGTTGAGGGTTGCTTGGCTCCAAGCCACGTTCTACTCTAACATAACCTGAAATTTCTAAGTTTATAGTTTATTAATATGTGAAGTGTAACATTTTAAGTATGGAAACACTACAGCTAGAAACAATATGATGTAAAGGTAAGGATACTGAGCCTAAAGACATGGAGTCTTGTGAGTTTTTAGCTATGTGACCACGGGTAACTCTTTGTATCTTATTGGATTTTATTTTTCAACTATAAGATGAAAATCTTAAATAAAATTATTTCTATGATCTCTCTCCGTTCAATTTTTCTCTAATCCTATTCCAAAAAATTAAGTGAACCAAATTCATTAGCAAATAGTTCTGTACCACAGTATATTTTTAGGTTCAAAGCATTTCTCTCTATATATTTTCCCTCTACAGTGGATAAAAAGGAAAGTTACAAAAGAAGTTTCAAAGAGAATTCTGTAACAGCTAGCAATCTAATTGTGCTGTAAGCTACATGGATTTTTCTATCTGAAATCACCCTGTAAAATTTAAGTTATTCCAGAGAAATCACTTTTTGTGTATTTGACTCTGATGACAAGGGCCCAAATTGCAAATGAGTGCTATCACTGGTTATAGAGAAAAGTGTCTGGGGACAAACCCAAGTGGAAATCTAACCTGTTCCCATAAGTCACCAGTCTTTCTTGATTGCTCACTTCACTAAACTCCGCTAACTCTTAAGATCTTTAACATAAAAGAAAACACTGTCAACATTGTTTATACCTAGGTTACATGTGTCCCCCACCTAGAAGTAAAGTAATTGAGGGGCCTTAGCTTACATTTCTATATTCTTAACCAGAGTCTTGTGTAGGGAAGAATTCATATTTGATGACCACTGAGTAATTAATTACTAATGGATTGTTCTCATTCTTGGCATTCCTTTTGGTCTTCCAATTGTGCACCTTTTCCCATTCTCCCCCATTCTACTTTCCGTGATGTTTCATTCTGTTTCCTTTTTCTTTGACTTTTACTTTATATATGGCACTAAGTGAAGTTAACTTCTTTAGTCCTGACCACCCCCTATCATGCTCCTCAGGAATAATCCCATCTCTGTTGATGGCAGCACTGTGCTAGTTCCTGCTTTTTAATTCTGGTTTTCTGAAGGAAAACATTTTCTGTTCCAGATTTTGGGGGAAGGAGGTGGCTTGAGTGTTGTTGGTAGTAAAGAAGTACATAAATACTGAACAACACAATGTGAAATGCAGTACGATATAAGCAAATTTGCTTTTAAGTCGTATTTCCCAGTCCACTACTTGGTTTTTCTTCCACTCTCTTACTTTGCCATTGAAAAGCTAGGCAATCCTCTCATTCCCTCATTTCATATAAGCAAAAGGTTTATTTCTCCAGGAGACAAATGTATGCATGCAGTACAAATATAAAGTGGTATTTTGATTATATATTATAAAAAATTGCACCTGAACATCAGAAAAGAAAAAGGAAAAAGATCCCAATTATGAAAGCTGTTAGATTTCGGGATAATTTCTAAAAGATTTAAATAAATGAGGAAATAGGGACAAATGATATTCTTTATACAGAGAAATCCCATTTGGTAAGAGTTTGATGTTAGATCGCCTGTTTGGACCCAGTCCCTCTCCAATTTTCCATTATTACAGGATTAGAGCTCTTTAACATTGAACTTGTACTATAATTGTGTCTTAAGGGATTTTATTTAAAATAAGCTGACAAGCAAAGTGTGAGAAAAACATATTTCTGAGAAAGCACTTAGCTTAGAAAACGAGAGTTTTCTGTATACCAGTAGAGACAAAGAATGATGTCGTACCAATTTAGCAAGCTGTACTTTTCCTAAATGCCAAAGATAGCAATATCTTAACAAGTAAAAAATGTATTAAGAGTTGGTTAAATAATACCAAGTCAGTGATTTAATCTAACTTAAGCAAAGCTTTAACATATTAATTCTAAGATACTTTTTTAAAGCACAAAAAAAATCACTATTTTGTATGACCACTTGCATCAATATACAATATTCATTATGTATCAATTTTCGTATTTTTATTGCTTAGATGCACTTAAATAAAATAAGAAATTTAGAACAAATTTGGTTAGGAGGATTTCATCTCAGAAACTTTCTTCCCTGCTCTTCACAAGTTTTGACTATGAGCCACGACAGAAAATTGTTCCTTTAGAAAGACATATAATTTAATCAATATGTCTAGTTTTCTCCTTACATTCTTTTGGAAACCAGATGGGTGTTGGGGTATTTATACACAATCAGATAAGCATATATCAATTTTGAGAGCTTAAATATAAGAAAATAAGAAATGTTACAATTTAGTGGATACTTTCAGCCCAGTGCTTTGCCTCTCTTGGTGGTGTCCCTGTTGTTATTCTTAAAACTAGAAAATTCCCCCATGTATCTCAGATTCCATTATAGCTCCCTTTAACTTTATGAATCCAATTAAATCACTTTTGAAACTCATTTTTCAGTGTGCACCTACTGATGTTTTTAAGTTTTTTAAAGTGTAAAACCTTATGTATAAAGAAAAACACCTTTCCATCCATCTTAAAAACTACAGTAAAAGCTGGTTTATCTAGAATTCAGTAAAAGTGCATTTATTCAGCATTCTGTTAACTAGAATTCATTAAGAAGCACTTACGGCCATGCATGGTACTAAAATATTCAGTTGTCAAAATAACACCTCTATGGCATTTAGCATTTGAAAAAAGATAATAAATTATACTTAACATAAATCATTTTCTTTCTCTGAAAACTGGTGTTTTACATATTATAATTATTATCACACTTGTATATTTATTCCTGTCTTTATCCATAAATAGCTTTTTTTTTTTGGTCCTTTCTCAAGTCTTATGGATTCTGGGATTCAGAGAACAAGTTCATACCTTTTGTTGTTTTAGAAATATCAATCATTTTGCCTTGCTACTCTTCCCTCCTTTGATTGTCTTAAATCTATCTTTTTATACCAGAGTGAAAACTATGGCTGTTATACAAACTGCATGCATGCATACATACAGACACATACACAAACACACACACGTATTTTTACCTTTATATTTGTCCGTTCTCAGAAAAGTTTTCATTTTCTATTTTCTTCTATATTCTGCTTTTATTTCCCATTCTGTTTAAGGAAGAAGTTTAAAGTTATCTGTAGGAGGAAAGTGTGAAAAAGCAATTCATTGGTGAGCACAGAAGACAGACCTGCTCCAAGAACAGTCCATTTTTTAACCTCAGGGGAAATACTTATACGCACATCTGGAGATTTAGTACTAGTTCTTAAGGGAAAGTAAAAGCAGACAAACAAGGTGCAGTCTTATGTTGGGTTTATCCATACATCCATTTTGGGGTATACTGTTTGGGGAGAAAAGGCCTAAATTGCTTTGAATTCATATTAGACAATAAAAGTTTATTTTGATCTTAGAAATACAACATATGATAAATTACACTAGCCTTTTAACAGAAGCATTGACATTCATTTTATATATGTTAGGATCTATTTCAACTTTAAAATTAATTCAGGTGAACAGTGTCATAACAGTTAATGCAGTGAATTATGTTTTTTTATGGTGATTTGTTCAATCAGTGATGATGTAAGATGATATTGGGTATTGATTTCAGAGACTTTAAAGAAACATGATTAATTTGTTAGAAAAGCTGGACTGGTAGTGTTATGAGCTCAAATGCTGACTTAGCCACTTTCCCTGTGTCATCTTAGTCAAGATTTCTAACCTAGTTGAGTTGAAATTTTCCCATTAAAGTGGGAATTGTGGTTCTACCTTGTAGCATTGTTCTGAAGGTCACATGTGAATTAATCTTGAATACTGCCGGAAAGAGAGAGAGTGGAATAAAGTTTCAATGTACATTTCAGATGATGAGAGCAAATTTTTAAAGGATCATGTTTTATGTAAGCAATAAGCATGTCTTCATAACTTTGGAGCAAAGAGGATACAAAAAAATTATTTTTATACACCAATTAGGAAAAATACTCTTCTATGTTATTTTTCCTTTTAAAGATGTTCAAAAGATTTTTCTCACAGTTTCCACAGTTATATAAATTGAGTAGTCAATGAAAAGGTGCTAAGAAAAATCTTTTAGCAAAGAACCTTCCAAACGTGATGAAGTGTCTTCAAAAGACAAAGAAACGCCAAAGCATTCCATGATGTCACAGCCTGGCTGCTCACCCTTTTAAATGCTTTTTTTACTCTCATGCCCAAGTTTAACCTCCTTTCCCCTTATTTTCTCTTTTTTCCCATTGTCTAAAACCTAATTATAGACTGAGGTTGGTGTTTAAATTGGATAAATAGAAATAATCATGACTCCATTTTAATTTGCTTCTTGATAACTTTGTGCTCAATAAGTTAAGGAATTTCATAGTAACATAAAATTCTTGCTTCCGACCCTATCCTTAGAGCCTAGCAAAATGCCTGGCATATGGTAGGCACTCAGAAAAAAGTTAGTGAATGTGCATCTAACTTTTTTCTAAAAGTTAGTGAATGTGGGGCTGATATGCATCTGGCATGCCCTGCTAATACCAGGTTTGTAAAATATCGATATATACATTAATAGTTCTATACTGACGATAAACGGTTCCTATCCTGCAGACCCTCCAGTGCTCCATCCTACAGCCCTGGCCCCATACCTGGGGACATCCCCTTGCCCTTTGATTCAGCAGTTAATGGGTTAAATCCTGACAGATTAGGATTTTCCAGACTTCCCTCCAGAGCTCTGGCAAGCCTCAGCTCTGGTTGGCCAGTGCCCATGCCATACTAGTTGTGATGTATTTTTAATATTATCTTTGATTAAATCAACATTCTATATGTTGGTCTGGCAATATCCAGCCAGTCTTGATGCAACAAAAGGCAGGAAAAGTACAGTGTTCTGAAGAGCAGATGAGACTGCAAGAGGAGAAGAGGTGACAGCCAAGGAAAGTTTGGAGGGGCAGGGAGGGTGAAAAAGAAGCAGGAGGAAAACCTAGTACCTCAGAAAGTCCCCACCTGCAGGGATTTGTTTCACACAATCACCTTTCTCATGTGCATTCCATCAATTCAAACTGTCTTCCCAGGATGGTGAGTGAAAGCTCTTTGAAAAGTATACGGTGCATACCCAGAACCAGGGCTGTAATTACTGCGTTTGCTACGCTGACACCATCGTCTGACAAAATATTGTGCCAAATATTTTTCTTCTTTTGTCCTTCGTGCTGGCTTACCCTGGGTAAAATAACATTAGTCAGATTCATATCCAACCCAGGTGAAATCCTATAACAATGCACTTCAGGGGGGGGGGTGTCTAAATTGTTTCATTGTGCTGGGATTCCATCGTATTAAAAATTGTTGAGAATCTGGAACTTGTAAATCTTTTGGGGTTTGGTTGAAAGAGTATTACACACTGTAATTTACAAAGTATTAAAGAATCTTTGCTGAATGTGTGAATTGCTTTGGTTGGGATTACAGCTGAATTTTGCAAACTGTGCCCTGCTAAATTCCCAAAAAGTGAAAGTGGGTTTAATGGTCAAAAATGTTTGGGAAATACTACGCATCGTAGAGTACTAAAGGCTCATGTATTTCTTTTTTTAAAATGTTTAACTTTTTAAAGCCCAGGTTTTTCAAACTTCTCCCTCCCCTCCGCCCTCAATTTTTTTCGCGGAATACCTGAAGTGGGATACCAAGTATGAGGTAGTCATTCTTGCATTTATAGAGAATCTGCCATGTGTGTGGAAGTGAGCCAGGCTGACAAAGACAAATAAGGCATAATATCCCTAAGAGGCTAGCAGAGAAGATGCAATGCAAAAGATATTAGAATTGCTTTGTTTTGGTTTTTAATTGTGGGAAAACAGGCAACAAAGCAACGAAGCAGGAAAGAAGGGAGCTTCGGACCATGTTTGTAAAGCTTCTCTGATGATAAAGTCTCACTGTAAAAATATATTCTTCCAAATGTCAGGTACTAAAGATTTACAAAATAGCCAGCCGTGGAAAAAAGACCCTTTCACACGTCCTCTTCTAAAACCATTTAAGATATATTCTCGTAACACAAATGCTTCCTACTTCAGGATGCTGTGTCTGTGAACACATCTCCCTTAAGACAACCAGCTCTCATTTCAGATAGTTTTATGCAGAGTGAGTAAAAAAGATAATCTGCATTTTTTAAAATTTAAAACACATGCACACTCACAATTTGGGTCTCAGTTGGACATCTGCTTAGATCCTAGCTAGCTCTCTTCCCATAGCTGGACATGGGGTTTCAGGAATGTGCCAGGTTTCCCTGGCTGTGAACTTGTTTTTTCTTGTATCCAACATGCATACTGGCATGGCCTTTATTACTAGTCATTCATTGGATGGGGAGTGGGAATGGATTGGAATCCTTGATGTGGTTCCAAACATTACCGGCTTTTGCAGCCTTAAAACCAACAGCCCAAAGACATCTGAAGGACTTTGATGTGTTCCTAACACATTAGGTGTGCAGCAGCGCCATTACAGAGGACTGCAAAGGAAGTGGAATTGGTGTTGTCTTCTTCTCTTTTTCTTTCCCCTTCTCCTTCTCTTCTTCTTCTTCTTCTTCTTCTTCTTCTTCTTCTTCTTCTTCTTCTTCTTCTTCTTCTTCTTCTTCTTCTTCT
>NW_017732205.1:482492-497011 GCF_001890085.2 Hipposideros armiger
CTCTCTCTCTCTCTCTCTCTCTCTCTCTCTCTCTCTCTCTCTCTCTCTCTCTCTCTCCCTTTCCCTCTCCCTCTCTCATAAAGAAAGATGGTGTGCCCTCCACACTGCTAATCAATTCATATACATTATTTTAATTTTTATGAAGGCCACATGATGTGGTATGACAATATTTTTGCCATTTTTACTGGTGTGCAAACTGAGGAATAAATATGTTGGGGATTTATACAAGGTGACAGGCAGAGTAAGGAACATAACAGGAGATTCTCTTCATTCCAAAGCCTAAATACATTTTCCACTGCACCCACTACAAAGCCAGAATAAAGAGGTGACTAAGACATTTTTGTACCACTCTAAAATAATTCTTATTTAGTGTGCTAACCTGATGACAAGAGTGCTTTAGACGGGATGTACTAGTACTTTTTCTTTTACCATTTCATTACATTGTTCAAAATGGTTCAAAACAGAGACCATCATTTCTTTACCTTTCTTTTTTTTTCTTCCTTCCTTCCTTCTTCTCTTCCTCTCTTTCTTTCTTTTCTTTCTCTGCTTCTTTCTTTTTCTTTAGTAAACACATTCCTTGAAGGAATCAGTCCATTTCCTTTTGAATAAGGAAAGGATGGCTAGAATTTAGGGTAGTACTCAGAACCCTTCAATAGCTGCTACCCTGTTACTGTTGGGAGAGACACAAAGGGATCGGTTTTTCAGAATCTTTTGTTAGTTTAAGTTCATCTTTGAATATTTCTAGTACTTTAGAAATAGCTTCATAATTGAAAATATTTTGTCCAGAATACTGACAACATGCTGCAGATAATTAAACAAAAGGAATGAGAGTTAAATTAAAATAGGCAATATTTATAAATGTGACATCAAAGGAATGACACAATGAAATAGGATTTAGAAGGAAGTAAGATGTATCAGTGGTTCTTAACCAGTTAGGGGCAGATCCTTTGAGAATATGATGAACACTAAGAACTCTCTTTTTAGAAAGATAGCAATATACAATCACATTTTCTATTCAGTGGGTTTTTAATCCCCTGAAACTCACCCATAGACCCCACTAGGAGGCTTTGATGTGATCCTGAAGGGCTTAGAAAAAAATATAGAAAATTCTCCAGAATGAAGAAGGGCAAAGGCAGTATGATTTCTCAAGGTAACTTTGTGTCTCTATAAGTTCTCGTCTCTATGATTCCAAAGGCCCACTTTTTAAATGTTGCTTTAAAATCTTTGCCCTAAGAATCTTATTTCATATATGATGACTTAATAAAAATTCTTAGAGTGTTAGTGACCTGAAGATCTCTGCCTTTCTCCAGCGAGAAAAGCCAGGCAACCAAAACCACAGTACAGGAAATATTTTGTCAACTCTGACATTTCTCTACTCTAGTGTTTCCCAAATATTAATGTGCATACACATCACCTGGGGGTCTCCTTAAAATGCAGATTCTGATTCAGTAGCTCTGGGGTGGGATTCAGGACTCTGTATCTCTAACAAGTCCCCAGGTGTTGCTGATGCTGTTAGTTTGTGGAGCATGCTTACTGAGTACTAAGACTCTAGTAAGGAATTCAATTCCATATACCTCTACTGCAAAGCCCTTTAGAGCAGCTCCTCCCATCATTCTCTCATATATCCTTGAGCTTCTGCATTTCATCACTCAACTAGAGCCTAAACTTACACAAAGAGGAAGATACCACCAGGGTGTTCGGTAAGAGAGAATAAATTGATCTTTTCCCTTAGGATAAGACTAACAATGATGTGAGTTTTGTATTAAATAGTTCTCTGTGGTATTTAATATTTTGGTGTGTCTGTAAGTTCTGAGGTGGGTTACAAGTAATGTATATGAATGATTTAGCTCTTTAAATTAGAGCAAATTTAAAATTATCCCTTCAAAAAACATTGCTTTCATTTGCTTCAAGAGAAGAGCTAGAGATGGAATCAGAGTTAGCACGTACTGAGTTATCACAACCTAATAATTGACACCGAGCCCATGTAGACATACACCCGTATTATCCATGTGAACTACTGCTTTCTTTTATAGGTCTCACTGCATCCTTTGATTCTTCAAAGTATGAGTGAGTCAAAGATTAACAAAGCCACTGATCAGAAAGATATTTATTTGTGAGCCAGAGATTAACTTTATGTTAGCAACTCAAGAATTTTTTTTTAGTAGCTGGTGTTATTGGTTACACTTTTAAATAAGAAAAGTTTCATGACAGTTCCTAAAATGGAAGTTGAATGGGCACAATTGAAAAACTATGGAAACTAAGCTAGCATTTAATAAATGTATGCATACCTAATAGCAATTGTACAATCTACGAGTATGTCATTTCATGTTTAAGTGAATGAAAACCATGACTTTCTATAAATGTTCTTATAAAAACCCATATAAGGGACACAATTGGATATGGCTCATTTTTTCATATTCAATTTATTTCAGAAATACAAATATTTCTTTCACTATTTCTACATCATGAAAGTTAGATAATAAAATGTGTTTTCCACTAATTGTTTAAAGAAAATAACACTACTATGCAAAATAACATTCCAAATTCTGCATGGAATAAAAGATATAATGTCATATAACATTTTCAGCTTGTTCCCACAATATTTACCTTGAAGAGCATGACACTGTTTCTTTTAGAAATAATGGTTTTCCCCTTTCTACATGCACCAAAACTTATTCCTTCCCACCTATCTCTACAGTTAGAACTCTTATTCAGAAAGTAGCAGGCATGATACTGCAGCCACAAAAAAGATAACAAATAAAAAATAAAATAAAGAGAAGTCTACAAATGGAAGACAATTAAAATGTTAAAGGTTGTATAAGAACAAATGGGGAATCACAAATAATTTTCAAATGACTTCAATGTTTTACTTACCATTGTTATGTTTTTTTATTTAATTTTTATTTGTAAATTATGAAACATTTTTAAAGTGTCAGATATTCATATACCCACCATTTAGTTTTAACAGGTGTTAATATTTTGCAGATATCTGTTGTCTTTTCAGCAAGATTTTTTTCATTAAAAAGAAGACATTAAAAATACTCACCAATGTCATCAGAGAGATAAATCTCTTAAACTGAAATTATCTGATAACTTCCATATTAAAGCTCATTAAAATTTTAAAGGATGAGAGAAAGGCCTCTAACTAAGAAATTCTTTCCCATGCCTCTTGCACCACTTCAATGTTCAAAAATAATACTAGTAATAATCACCAGGATTTGGATTTGCTTATGGGGAGAAAGTAGAATTTCTAAACAAATTAATTAAAAGTGAAATACAAGTACATTTTGTAGACTGTTAATGATTTGTTTCATAATTATTGTAAATATTTATTTTTGAAAAAAATATTTTAGTTCTTCTACTCCCACTTGTCCTGTATTTCACTTCTGTGGGGAGGTGGAGGGTGGTTGGGTGTGATACATATGTTTATGTGTGTGTGCATTTAAAAATAAAAGAAATAATAATCCTATTCTGCTCTCTCCTGCAAGTCTTTGATTGTCAGAGAACATTAAGGATGTAAGCAACACAGAACAGATTTAAGGTACAGAAATTATTAATAACTGAAGTGATAAATTAACCTATGTAAGTCATATATTTAGAAACTATTTAGATGCTGGGAGAAATTTTGGCTTGCTTATTTTTAGATACAGTTAGAAACTAAATAGTAGTTCATCTTTCCCTTGCAGGTAAAGATTGAGGAGAAAATTCTCAAAATTTCAGACTGCTGTCATTATTATGGAGTAAAATGTGAATAGGGTTGTATGTGACAGCCATTTTGGTAGTTTAAGTTGAAAATTCTTATGTGGTTTGTAGTGTGGATCATTTATGGCTGTTTTATTAACTCGGAGTATAATGCGATATGTGTATTTGTCTCAGGAAAAACAGCTGCTTTGCCTCAAATAAAAGTTTAAAAGATAATCCTCTTTCTATGTGTTTAAAATAGTTTTTGTTTGGGTTGATATTTACTATTTGAGGTCAATTATCCCTTCTTTGGCTCTTTTCTATTCATCATAATATGATATATAATTTTGGTTAAGCAATTGTATAATATTTTCTATAACATTATTCTGGGCTTCTGTATAAAAGTTTAAAAATATGTTCCACAAATTAAGTGCTTATGCCTGCTTATTTGATAGCTTTTCCTATTGGGCTTTGGATAAACTCTTGCATTATGAAATTCACCTATAAGGAAATAATATTTTCTTTTTACATATTACGTTTAAAATAGCTATTTTAAGTTTGACGATACTATACTTTTCATAATAAAGTTAGAGTAGTAATTTTTTCACTTCAATACTTTTAAGTTTTCTATGAATAGGTTTAAAAATATATATTTAAAAGCACTTAACTCTAAGGTTCATAGCTTTTTACATCTTAAGGCACATTTTTTCATAATTTGCAAAATATTTGTTTTTTCCTTTATACTGTGACTATGAATTTTGAAAATTTATTTTTCAAAAGTAACAGGAATATTTTATCAGCAATAAGATTGTTAATTTTTGTTCTTTATATCCTGGTCAAGACAGTCAAGATGGCTTGTGATTTCTCGGTTCTTTAAAAAAAAGTTCACGAATTCAACCTGTTTTAAGCTGAAGTGTGATGAGTTTCTTTGATTTCCTTGATTAAACACTACTGACCTCTCAACTCAAAACATGCACTTAAGTGTAAGAAATGACAAATGGTATACGTGCATATTTTAGTCAACTGTATTTTATACAGAAAAATGTAAACTTGAATCTTCCATACAGTCCTGGAGCTCAAGTGCTCATGTAAACGTAATTGACACAACACATCAACTGCGTTTGACTTACCTTCTATGGTTGGCTAAGGAAAGTAGCCTTTAGGAAGTACCAACTGATTAGGGAACATCTGATGAAGAAATTTCATTCTGATTGAATAAACGATTTTTTACATCGATATATTCCACCATCAATAAAATACCACTATGAACCTTGCCTCGCCGCCCACCCCCCAACCCCACCCCGGGGATTTTTCTTTATGGGAATTAGACTGACCTTTGCCAAAAATTAGTTGCATTCACACACAGAAACACAATCTCCCACCACACACCACCACACAATCTCCACATCCAGGTGCAAGGAGCCACGCTGGGCTTTCAAGAGGATATTGATAAGGGGGACAGCCTGAATTTCCTGCTAGGTCATCTGGTGCGATCATCTTGCCAGGTACCACACTCAATATTTACTTGAAAATTTAAGAGATGAGCAATTCATAGCCTCTGACTTCAAGGAACTTAAACCTAAGTGGAAAGGATTAGGAAAGCATAAATCTCTCTGCTTGTATACTATAGTACTGAATATGAATCCACACAATACAATAAAAATAACCAACGTGTTGTGAGATGGCCCATTGCATTTCATCCAAAGGCAGGGCCGGTGGAGAGGTTCACAGCTCCGTGGCTGTCCAAAAGAGGGCGAAATCAAATCTGGGCGCAGGTGGGCACCTGGAAAGATTTCGTGGTGGGAATGGCATCTGACATAGGCCTCGAAGCACCAACTGGGTTGCAAATACAGGAGAGGCCATTCCAGATGGAAGGACAGCCCCCCCGCACACCCCACACCCTCACCTCTCGTTTGCTCGCATGCCAGTTACACCGGGGGACCCGTGCTGGCACATTTTTAGAAGACCCCTACAAATGCAGAGGTCTGACTGAGGAGGCACTAACGCCGTGCAGGTTGCTAAATTTGGATTAGAGAGCGCACCCGGGAGAACCGGACCGGCTCACGCAGGTGGGCACCCTCTCCCTTCCTTAGCTCTGATTCTCTGTGAGACGCTCCCACCCGCAAAAGGCTGCGGTGGCCATCGGCACAACGGTGGCTGCGACTTCCCCCACCAAATTCCAGCGCTCCGGAGCGGCGAGCGCTGCAATGGAAGGACCTGGGTCCCGCCTGGGCCCGAGGAAGGAGGCACAGCGCCGGGGCTCGCGCTCCGGGACCCGGGCGCTTTCTCCCTCCCCCTCCTGCCCGCAGCGGCCGCGGCGGCCGGAGCAGTGGGCGGGCGAGGGGCGGAGCCTGGGCGGAGCCGCGGCCGCGGCGGCCCGGGCGGCGGCAGGTGTGGATGAGGCGGAGGTGCGGGGCGGTCCACTCCCGCCCTTGCATACCAGGGGCCGGACCGGGGCCGGGGGCCTGGGACGGCTTTCACGAGGAGCTTGGCGAGCGGCTTCGACCTGCGCACAACTTGGGGCACGGACCCGGGCGGCAGGTTGCACGTCCGGCGCCCGGAGGAGAAAGGCGAGCGTCCCGGAGCGGGGAGGCAGCGGCCGGAGAGCGGCAGGGGCTGGCGGGTGGGCGGGAGGCGGCCTCTGCCCCGGGGAGGCTGGACGACGCCTCCGCCCTCCGGCCGGACCCGCAGGTAAGCCGGCAGGCGCGGGAAGCCGGGCGGGGACGCGTCCCCCGCGGAGTTGAGAAGGGACTGCGGGGCCTGGGCGCACGGCCGTCTGCGCCGGGTCAGAGGGCCGCCCGCGCCCGGGGGCACTGGAGCGGGGATGCTGCGGCCGCGGCGGGCGCGTCCCGGGGCTCTGCGGCCCTGGCTCTGCGCGCCGCCGCCCCCTCCCAGCCGCCGGTTGTTTTCCTGACGCGATCTCGGAAGGCACAGGTCCGCTCTCTTCCCCTAAACCGCGAAGAAGGAACTGTGTGGGTCCAGGAGCTGGCTGGGGGCGAGCGCTTTCAACCACCGATATTTGAAGAGAGCCCCATTTACTACATAATATTACTGTCACTTGACAACTTACTCTGCGTTCCCCTCTTAGAGGGAAGAGAACTTAGGCGTGTGACTTACATCCCCACCTAGTAGGATTAGAGTTTGTTTTCGCCTGATGCAGGTGGGAAAATGATGCTCTGCAAAATCCTGGCTTTTCCTACAGTATTTCCCTTAACATTAGTGCCGCCAATCCTACAGCAAGACAATGGCAGTCGTTAAAAACACGACAGAAATGTTCGCTTAGCGCCGCTTTGGCAGGGGAGAAGTTAAGGAAAACTTAAACGTAAGTGACCTCTTAATCGTCTTCCTGCAGGACTGTCTTTGTCCCTGCACAAGTGGTATTAGGACTAAGAATGACGGACAGCTCAAGACCTACACCTGGGTTGGAGCTGAGGCTATGGCCAGACACCCCCTCTCCTCCGGGGACCTCTAGTTTCTGGAATCGGGCCTTTCAGCTTCCTTCGCTGACACCGTGGCAGTTTTGAAGTGAAATTAGGAATATGAACCTACTTTTTTTCCTCTGGAGTTTATTACCACTGCGTTAAAATGTTTCTCTCATGGACAGGAATTTAAACAATATTCTATTTTATGCTTTGTTTTAAAGACATTTTGCTTGAATTGGTAAAAAAAAATGATTTAAAAATGACAGCCAAGTTTAGGTTTGTTTGTTATGGAGTTTTGTGATTGGTTGGGGGAGGGACCGACTTTTAAGTTATTTTTCAAATCTAATCCTGGTTATTTCTCATTGTCTCCTTAAGCGAAGGCCTTTATCTTGATTTTAAGGGATAAATGTAAAAATAACAGTGATTTAAGTCCACCCATAAGAATTATAAGTACGTTTTTTTCCTTAACTTGTTACAGCCCCATGAAAATTGGCCAACTTTCTTAATCTTAGGGTGTAAAAAAACATCTTAAGTTGAATTTTAGGCCCCAAAATGAAAACAGTTTTTAATGTACTTATCTTCATAGACTTGTCAGACTTTATGGAATTACCAGCTTATGATGTTTATTTTTTATTTATGCCACATTGGAACCTTAACTGTATGTGTGGATATTGCTTACATGATAGGTAAATGTAGGGAGAAGTCAAGAAGCTCTTTTAAAAAGTACAGAGTTATTCTCTGGGTGAAATTTTATTGTTCTGAAAAAGCGTAAATCAGAGAAAAAGCTCTTGACTGATAAATGGACTGTTGGCTCTTTTTGAAATTTAAAATAGATGATTAAGAAATATAAAATGCTTTGTACTTGAACGTTGTTTTTTTTTTAATGCAATGGAAAGAAAAGTTAAGGATATGGTTCCACAATATAATAACAGAATAGCTATTCTAGAAGTTATAAAATGCTTGAGGAAGTAAAAGAAAAAGGTAGCTATAAAATTATGTATCATACTTTTAGAATTTTACAAATGCACACTTCTAAATCCCAGATCCTCAAGTGAACAGTGTTAAACTAGATGAAATAGAAGAATGTTTCTGCATGTGATTTTTTTTTTCAGATTAAAAAATATTTATCTTGGTTTACCTTAAAATTGAAGATATAGTAAATTTTGTTGATAGCTATATGGGATAATTCAGAGTACTTTAAATCATTTACTTTAACAATTCTTTATTACTATGTTTGTAAGATTTCTTTTGCTTGGAACATTGACATTTAATTGTCATTTTTTTTATTGACATTAAATTGACATTTAAATTTTTCATATAATTGCCACAGTTTTTCTTCATTTAGTGTATTTATGTAGTTTTAACCTACAAACAATGTGGGGTCTCTTAATAAATTAAACTAAAAAAAAGCTATAGACTAAATCCCTGATTATTAACATTTCAGGGATGAAATCTACCTTTAAGGTAAAATATATTTTGAGGACATTTAAGAATACGTATAATGGTATGATTCCTAAAGAGTAATGTTTTTGATAGTTCTTTCTAATTTTTTGAAATCATAAAGTAAATTAACAAAAGAACCCATAATTATATTTTAATAGTTTCTTGAGGTATTTAACAGACTGTTTCCCTAGGTGTAATCTCCCAAGTGTTTCAAAATTTTTTATAGGAGCGACAAAGTTTATTTTCTGTTAAAACATATTAATGTAGACTAAAAAAACACACACACACACAAAAAACACTTGTTGAATCTAGACTAGGTCTATCTTAAATAAGAAACAATGAAATTTGATCTCTGTATTGTAAAATATATTTTCACTGAGGCTTTTGACTATGTTCTCTTTTTAAAAACAGAAAAGTATAGAAAGTAAATCAGTTATTCCATTGGTACAGTATAAGTGCCTTCAGGTACTGGCTTTATTCATGAATATTGAGACTTTTCCCCTATATTTTATGTGAGGAGAGGACTCCAGGAAAATCATCAAAATAATTTTGAAGAGGATTGAGATGAAAGGGGAAAAAAAAATTCAAGCACGATTATGGTGTATACGTGTGTTGGTTTGCATCAGGGAAAGGATGAAAAAGAAAAGCTTGGTATCAGAATTTATCCACATTAATCCGATTCCCTAGCACTTTCTACTTTATTGTGTAAATAAATTTACACAATAGTATGTGTAAATACTATTTTTTTAGTATGTAGCTAGTATGTAGTTATTGAATGTATTAAAATATGGCAGACACCAGAAAAAATAAATCTCATTTGAAAAAATTTTTAGTCATGGCTTTATCAAATATACAGCCTACTCTATATTGTCTAAATACCATCTTCCAAGCTATTTCAACATTTGAGACCAATTTATAAATTAAATGTATTATAAAAGTTAATTCAATAAGTAATTTCCATTTTAAGAGAAATGCCTCTTTTGAGGGACTATTTGTTTACATCACAAATAGTACCAACCCTTTGAGTAAAATGAGACTGGTTATATTAATTACAAATTATACTTTTAGCAAGAGGAAGATGCAATTTATATTGGCCTTAGGGGCACTTATGCTAAGTAGTTTGGGGCCCAGTTTCCATTTCTATATCTGTGCTGCCTCTGACAAAGGATCGGGCACTGAGAGATGAAAGACTGAGCAGAAAATTCATAAAACAAGCTACGTGGGTTGATCATAGTTCTGCCCGCTAAGCCTGTGTCCACAGGAATTCAGAACCAGAAGAGAAATTCTGAGTGATTCCCCACAGCCCTTTCACACTGGTTCCAGTGCGTTAGCACAGGCAGAGAGGGGAGTAGTGTCTCTGCCATTTGCAAAGCTGACTCCATGATTCACAGCAAATCAAACCCATGAAATCTTTTAGTCTTGTCCAATTCAGCTCACTTCCTTGCCAGGGGCATAACAGCTAAAGTTAAAAGACTTATACCCAAATGGGAAAATTAGTGCCATTTGTGTCTAGGCAGTAGCCTTATTTAAACTGCTTTCAACCTAATTGGAAAGAAAAAAAGACAGAATAGGATTTGATTATAAGTCCTCCAGGGTGGTTAGCGTATAAGAGACTGTGACAAGAATTTAGGTTTTTCACTTATTTTGAATTATTTATAGTTTGCATTGTAGTTCTCTGGGGTGTGTGCGTGTGTGTGTGTGTGTGTGTGTGTGTGTGTGTGTGTGTGGTTTCCTTGAGCCTCTACAATTTGGAAGGGGCAAAAAGTACAATAAAATGGTAAATTTTTAAGTGATCGAGATGGTATAGCATTGGTCGTGTAAAAGTTCTCCCATTACTTCTGAGGTAGCAATAGTTGAATTTTCTTCCTTGTATTGTAAATCTAAGTTCTTTGCTTAGAAGTAATCCTGATTCTGAGAAGGATAGCAGAAAAACAAAAGAACTGTGTCTAAAACCATGCCATCTGACAACTGACGTTTTAAGTTGTCTCTGTCAAATTTCAGGTGGACTTTGGCCACATTAGTAAATTGGATATGTAGAAAATAAGATAAAGAAATCAGCTCAGAAAGGCCTGCTCCAGAAATTTGTGGTACATGTGCTTTTCAAACTGATCTAAATATGACGTGTAATGATCAATCAAGACCAATATTATTATACATTTGAAATGAAACTATTTTGGAGTCCAAAGGTTGATGCAAGCAAAGGACTGGTCCCCTAAAAGTCAAACTAGTAAGCTCTTACTAAAATCATCTGAGATTTTTGAGTTACAGTGTACCCTCAAGTAAAAATTCAAGTTGTAAAGTCATTATTGAATAACCCTTTGGGACTCTGGTAATTTTTTCCTTCTTTAAACTTGATCTTTTACCTATTATCTCAACTTCATTCACTTAATAATAATAAAAAGTCTCTCATGAGAAACAGTAGACTAAAGCAATACAAGTGTGAACTCTATGTGGTAAAACCTACAGATAGTGAGTGAAGTCTTTTAAATTAGGATTTAACTGGCTTTTAACTAGAGTGGGTTTTCAGGTAAACTGACTGGTAATATTGTCCCTTGTCATTTCCTTTCCATATTCTGTGCCAGGACTCAAAACTAATTTCCATTTTATGAATAAGAGTGGAACTATATGAAATTTAAAAACAAAACAAACAATTTACAGCTTTATAGTCTGTAATAATTTTATAACACTGTTGCATGTTTGCCAGCACCCTAATAATGATAAGATTTTAGATTGCTTTATTATTTATTTTTGTTTTTGGAATTGGGATTAAGTTGATTTTTTTAAATAAAAAGAGTAACCTTAATTTCCTTTTAAAATGAATATCTATATGCATATTAACTGTTGTCATGACAAGCAGTAGTTTGAATTGTAGTTTGAAGTAAAAATATTACAAGTTAATACCTGGACTGAGGTGTGGTAAGTAGCATTTGAATTACTTCTAGTACTCAAACAATGACATTTTATCATAGCTTTTTAGTATCTGGAAACAAATTTCTAGTTTCATATAAAAGGAAAAATATAATAAAACATCTTAATCTTATTATATATTAAATTATCCAAAAGATTTTTTTTCTTTAGTGATTTGTGGCTTTTCAACCAGAAGTACTGAAAATATCATTATAGACAAAAGAAGACTATATGGAAAGATCATAAAAGGAAACATAAAGTAAAAGACTAACCAACTGGACTTTTTAAAGAACTAATTCTTCAATGTAATTTTTATCTTTGGTTCCTATAGCTTTTCATGTTCTGGAGAAATGGCAAGTAAGTCATATGGAATGACAAAAGCATTAAAAAGATTTGACAAAATTCAGTTTCCTTTTAAAATAAATGCATTTAGTAATTGGTAAAAACTAATGTTCTGTATTTCCCTTTTTTAAATTAACACATTGTCACAAAGAGACCAATGAAAATAAAAAGCTAATTATAAATCGGTTAAGAATAATTTAAAAAACAGATTTGCTCAAAAAGGAAATCATCCTTCTGAAGGTAGAGGTCATTATACTTACTAATCATAATTGTTGGTAGAATTTTTTTTGCAAAATGTATTAAAGTAGAAATGATAAAACAACTACATATTTCAGAAAAAATAGACAAGTTACTATGTGTTAGCTCCATTAGCTAACCTAAAAACATAATTTATACTGGCAATATTAAAATGTATGTGGAACAGCACAATTTGTTGTCCACTTTTATTTCAGAATACATTCTCAAATTATTATCAAGAACTAACACAGAACTGTTTTCCAAAACTGGTAGGGTGTCAGCTTCATCTAGATCTTTTTTCAAAAGCAAATATTAAAATGTGTTCAACTCTTCTAATTGCCAGAACAATAATAATGACAATTATAGCTCTCTCTATTGATCATTTTCTGTGTGCCATGCTTTGTTCCATATGCTTTATCTGTATTACCTCCAATAATCTTCACAGCAACTTTATACTCTAGGCGCCATGATTGTTCTTGTTTTACAAACAAGAAAACTGTATTTTCTTTTGAGATTAAAGGGTTCTAACAGCTGGTAAATGGTATGGTTCTGTGATTCAAACCTAGATCTTTCCTGTTCCCACCTCTCTACTCTTGATTACTTTGCTATACTTCACAGTAATTAAGCAGAATGTTTGTGGAACTTGTAAAAAAACTACTTGAAAGTCATTTGTATAGCATTTTGAATGTCCTTAGTTGGGGCACATCTTTTTTTCTTTTATTTTAAGAACTAGTTCAAAGAATTTCATGTCCAAGTCTGGCAAAAGACATAGATGATATAGGTAGTAATGTTTGTGACCAAAAGAAAGGTAGTGTCTTTAAAGGATTAAGCCTGATATTTCAGATGGATTATAAATTTTCTCTGAAGATCATTCCAAAAAATCACATAGTCAATTGTGTGTGTGTGTTTTGGAACCATGGCCCTGGAATTGGAATACAGTTAAAGCCTTTGGGACCCCGAACCTATAATAGGTGTTCAGTGAATATTTTTAAAACAATAAATGAGGGAATAAAAAAGATAACATTTCTTTGCCTAGTAAAGTTCTAATACACATTTGTGTATTGAAATTTAGTAGCAAATGTGGATAGCATACCACTAACTGCAACCTTAGACAAGTTACTGCTCCTCTTTGAACCTCAGTTTTCTCTTTTGTGAAATGGGAATGATTATATCTTACTTGTTGTGAAGGTTAAATAAATGATAGTTCCCTTTCCTTTCTTATCACATTTAACCTTTTGTGTGGGTATAAAGTCTGTTGGAGCTGTGAGATGGAAGGAGAGCTGTCAGAGCCAGCCATAATGAAGGTGTGAGTTGAGACGAGTTCATGTAACTGAACCCACCAGAAAAGGAGTAAAAGGCCAAGGAATAAGGTGAAAATGGTGCTTTGCTGGTTCTGGAGTAAGGGTATGAGCCCAGGCAGACAGGAGTAGAGGAACAGACCTCTATTCCAGTGCTGAATCTCTAGTGTTGACTTGTGGCATTACACAAGTTGCCTGGGCTATCGATGTGTAAACTGAGGGCGCACTTCAGGGCTTCCTAAGAGTCTCTAAAGTGTGACCCATCTTAAAGAAAGCTCTGACTGCAAAGTTTCAAGTCCTGCTGTCACTATACCTGTCCTAGGGTACTTAAGGAAACTCCCCATGGAGGGCACTGACATTCCTTATACACACACTCTCAACTAACTCTGTCTCTATCTCCCTCCTTCCCCCCTTCCCTCCCTCCCTTCTTCCTACTCTCTCTTCCTTCTTCCATCCCCTTCCATCCCCAGGTTAGCACTTCTTGGACCTAAACTTTCCCTTTAGCACTATTCTCCCTTCCCCTCAGCCTCTCTCACTGCTCTCTCTGATGGCAAAGGAGGTAGGGAATAGTTTTCATTTTGTAGAGGTTAAAGACCCTGCTCTCCTGTGCAGGATAACTGCAAAGGAACCTTTCAGGGCTAACATTTTGCAGAGTCTGAAATTCAGCATAAGGATACAGTAAAAGAGCAAAACAAGGATTAAAATGTAGAGAAACAAAAGGAACTTTAATAGCAAAAAAAAAAAAATCAGTGAATTCAAAAATTGAAAGGCCAAAGCAAAACATGTTAAAGACAAAATTACACAATTTAAATTTATGTGAGAAGAAAGTAAAACTATAAAAAACAAATTTAATAATGGGAAACTGACTTTTAAATAATAAAAACAATGAAAGCTTTAGGTTTTTGTTTTTTTTCATCAGAATTCCTCTTTTGAGGCCCATTGGAGCAGAGTGGTTATCTTGCCGGAAAGCAAAGCTTTTATGTATACGGAGAAAGAGAGGTTAAGAGGAGGGTGATATAAATCAATATTCCGGGATACCAACAAAAGGCACGAAAATCCAAGCATTTTGAGAGAGACTTTTTTTTTTAAGATTTTTTTGGGGAATTGGGGGATGGGAACAGCACTGGGGAATTGGGGGAAGGGGAACAGACAAATTGCTGTCATTTTGTTCTTCAGTCTAGTTGTGGAG
>NW_017732205.1:497326-506051 GCF_001890085.2 Hipposideros armiger
TAACCAATGTGCCACTTGGCCGGCCCTGAAAGAGATTTTTAATGAAAGAATATTCTGAAGTAGTTTAAAAATTTGATGCCATTCTCTCTTTTGTATCTGAAATAGAAAACAGGGACTACACAGACTGATAGCCCCTGAAACTTAAAGCATTTAGAGGAAAAGCCAAAACAGACAAGTTTGTCATCAGAAATATGTTTTAGAAAAATCATAGGAATCAAGGAAGCTAACAAAATAGAAACAACAAACACAGAAGAAACTTCCAGAAATAATAGCAAATGCTGAATTCTGTTTGGGTCAGATGGACTTGAGATAGTTGTTGGAACCTGTGGCATTCTGGAAAATGACACTAGTTTATGGACAATTGTGTGTGAGCATGAACAAAAAGGAAATGAGCAAATGTTGCTTATCAACATTTTGCTCAACCTAGCAGTAACTTAGATAAATAGGTTACTGTGGATAGAAGAGACTTACATTCCCTTTTGTTGTCTCCCGCTCCCACCCCAAAATTACGGATCCCACATAGATGTTATGGACTGGGTATGGAAGCCCTGTGTGTGAGTCTAAGCTCAGCACTTCTGGCTGAGTGACTTGGACAGGTCTTCTGAAAGCTCTCTGTCTCACTTTTCACATTTGTTAAATGGGGTTAATGCTAATCTAATGCCTTTCTCACGGGGGTGTTGTGAAAATCGAATGAGCTCATGGCAAAGTATTTTGTAAGTGTACCTGGCTGTTTTTCCTATAACAGAGAGATGTTATTTCCAATGAGAAGAAATTAATGTGATGAGTTAATATTTTGTGTTTTTTTTAATCAAAGTTCTTGAGGCTTTAGGACATCACCTAAATGTAGGGCTTCATAACCTGAAGTCCATGGCTCACAAGAGAGCCTGTGGATAGAATGCAGGGGATTGTAAGCTTGGATGCGAAAAAAAAAAATTTTTGTTTTTTTGGTTTGCATTATATTTGCACTAACCTCTAATTGAAAGTTAGCATTTCTTTTCATTATAAATGGAGGCAACAAGTTACAGTAGCATTTTATCAGGATCTGTGACTTTGTCACCAGTAGAAATCACACATACTTTTATATCACATTACAGTTGTTGTCAGTGTAGATGTCAATCTAGAAATATTGTTTATGTATGACACAGCTTTGACATAATGGTAGTTATTAGACAGTGCTAGATTTTTTTAATATGTTAAAGAATCACATACATTACTACATTAAGTATGTATTTTAATATTTAGATATTCAATAGAATTGGTTTCCTTTGTAATCTGGTTATTTTATGCATTTCTTCTGAAAAGGGGTCCATAGATGCAAAAACAGTGTTGTTGTTGAAGTTATTAACCTGACAGAGGGCCTGTGGGCTTCACCAGATACAGGTATTGAAAGAAGGTTTACCCGTACACTGGTTACTCACATAGCCATTGCTGGTAGTGCACCCCAGAGTGAGAAATTCCAGTTATGCAAATTAAAATAGCTTATAGTTATAATATAGTGAAACAGTGCCCTGAACAATACAAGCACAAATCCCTTCAACCAGTGCCACCTCTGTCATGTATGGTGGATTCAGGCCAGACCATGCAAATGTACTCAGAGGAGTGTTGATCGCAGTGACTGACAAACAGCATACATACCCTCCAGTTTTAGGTACCTTCCTGATACCTATAGATGATGCCTGAACAGTCGGCAGTAAGAATGTTCATCTGGAAACCCAATCAAGAAGATAAATGTTTACATTTCATTTTAAAATTTTATTTTGTGTTTTTGCCATTGTGCTTTTGACTTATAAACAAATTGCCATAACTAAGATTACTCTGCACCCATGGGTCGTTGTTTAATCCTCTGTCAGAGCACTCTCCTGATGATTGGTATATGTGCATCTTTCTCCCCAAACAGAGCCTTAGTTCCTTGAGCTAGCAATCCCACCTTGTTATGTTCTCTGCAGATACTATTTAGTGCCTAACAAGAGATCATTGCGCATATTATACTGATGAGCACTTTGAGTTGCTGAGACCCATTTTTTATTGTCTCATATTCCGCCCTGCTAGCCCTGCTCTCTGCTTAAAACATGAGGCTGCATTTGCAGTAACAGCAGCAACAAATAAACTAGCATTTATTGTGTACTTCATGTTCATCTTGATTTCCCAGCATTGGATATTTGAGCTCCTTCAATAACAGGAATTTGGTGGACTTGAATATCCTGGGTTTTGTCACAGCTCTTGATTTTGCTTGACTGTGGTGTCCTTGTCATCTGATAATGCATGACTTTGAGGTTTGCTAATGATATTCAACATGCAGGAGCATCAGAGAATCAGAGCTTTTCAGAATGCGAAGGGCCCAAATTCTCTTTTACATTGGTGATCACAGAGGCCAAGAAAGGTCAGGGAATTTACTCAGGCTTCAAAGTGGGTAAGCAGTAGACTCAAGAGCTGAATCCTATCTGTAGATTCTCAATCCAACCCCCTTTCACTACACCAGCCTCTCCCTAAGGAGTGTCAATCCCGTAAGATTCTGCATAGGGTTCTTTAGTCAGGTCAGTTGTGAAAATTCTGCATGCCATATATTTTTGCTTTATTAAAGATTCTGAGAAGTTCTGCAATATAGAAATTTGCCTGATTTTAGTCCACCATTTCCCAAGTTTATTTGACCAAAGAACCTCTTTTCCCCCCAGAATCCACCGAAAAGGAGTCATACTTTGGGAAATACTGCCCTGTGCAGTGGTGTGCTTTGATGGTGATGGTGGTGATGATGATGATGGTGATAATGATAATGGTGGTGATAACAAAAACAACAGTAACATTTACCAAACACTTATTATGTCATAGGCACTGTTCTAAATGCTTTCCATAATAAGACTAATGTAATCCTCACAAGAACCCAATGAAGCAGGTACTGTTATCATCTCCATTTAACAGATGAGGAGACTGATGCCAGAGAGGCAGCTGAAGTATAGTAGTTGTGTCACTCATGTAATAGCATCATGCCATAAATCAGGGTGTCTCAACCCTGGCACTATTGACATTTTGGCCATATAATTTGTTGTTGTGGAAAGCTGTCCTGTGTATTGTAGAATATTTAGTAGCATTCTTGGCCTTTACCCAGTTGTGTCAACCAAAAATGCCACCAGACATTGACAAATGCCCCCTAAATTGCTCCTGGTGGAGAGCCACTCTTGTAAACTTACAGCAGAAATATACTTTCTCAAACAACCTTCATAGTAACTTTTACAGTGACTCATGATCATGACTGGGCAAATTACACATTGCAGGTTCTGTGACTATATCAAGCTATGTACACTTGTGTGGGGGTGGATGTGAGTTGAACTTGACCCATGCTGTTCTCCTTCCCCATTTCCTTACACTGCTCCTGGTGAGAGCCAAGAGGCCAAAATTGTTGATTCTGCCCACAACTTCTTTTAACTGCCTTGCATACACCCCAAGTTCATATATTGTTTCCATTTTATATTTCCCTTTGGACTTGATCCACATAAACACACACAAAACACACACAAACACACACACACACACACACACACAATCTTGGGGGGTGGGGGTTTCTGTGTAATAGAGGACTTAACACATTTGAATTACTGCATAGTAAAAACTTATGTCTGAGCCAAGATTAACAGCTTCCAAGGAAAACATATCAGCAATGGATAACTCAGGTGTTGGGTTTTATTTTTCCAGTGTGATAACCTGTTAAATTCATACACATCAAATGGATTCAAGGCTTCTGGTCATTGTTGTTTTGTAATTTAATATGCCATTTTCAGAAGCAGCTGAGGATTAATATTAAAATCATTGAACTACCTAGGTTTCAATCCTGGCTCTGACAAACATTTACTAACTGTATGACCTCACCTTCTTTTTCTAAGGGTTTAGTTCCCTACCAGTCAGATGGGGTAATGATATGAAACCAGTCATATTGTTGAAAGATCGAAGTGAGAAAATATATGTACCAATATCCAGCTCAGGTCTTGGCATGTCAGTTTTCCTTCTTTCCAGGACCAGTTTATCAAGGAACTATACCATGGATTTCAATTTCATAACCCTTTTGGGTAACTCTTTAAGTGTAAATCAGTTTTCTTTGAAAGTAACAGAGATACTTTCATCAAGTAGCCTAGTGAAGAAAATTCTCATTACAAGATGGGGTTTGGAAACAAGGAAAGTACATACAGTACTCAAAACCATCAGATCTTGAAATATTTACATTTAAAGATAGTAATGTAGCCAAGAGAAGGAGAGAAAGCATTCACAGAGGAACTTTAGGAGCCAAAGCTTACCAATTCCAACTGACACTTGCTGCCTAGAATGCTAGTCTGAAGAGTCCTGAGGCTTGGCAGAACTCATTGGAAAGAATGCCATGATCCATTAATATTGTCTGCCTTGGTCAACAGATCTGGGCAGTGACAGCACAGGATCTGACAGTCCTTTGGCACAGGGGTTTTCAAAGTGTGGGCCTGACTCATTTGTGTATCATGAAATCAATTTTGTTGATCACCATAAGCATTATTTAATTAAGGAAATAGAGAAATAACAGTACATTGTACATAGTAATGATAAGTACTGCTTTGTAAAACTTTTTATATATATATATTCATATTGTGTGACACGTCATGGTGTAAAATGCATTTCCTACAATGGGTCCCATAAAAAAAAGTGATTCTAGTGGTTACTTGAACTCCTACTCCTTTATCTCTATGTTTGTAGTATTTTCGTTTTTCTGAAATTATATGATGTTTTTGATAGTTTGTGCCTGATTAATCAAAAATGTAGAACAACTCATACATTCTAGAAGTCACTCTTCAATACATGATATGTTTACCCTTTGACTCTATTTTCATTAGAGTCTTCATATTTTGTCTGAGACAGTTAATTTTATTTATAGTCAGTTTTGATGGGAGGAAAAAACGCCAAGTAATTAGAAGCATAGGAACTAGAGTGAAGCTTGCTTGATAATACAGACCATGTCACTTTAGAGCTTTATGACCTGGAGAAGCTACTTCAAACTTGGATTTTGTGACCATCACACATCGTATTTATTTTTACACATATTTGTGGGAGAAGATCTTATGTCAGAATTCTTCAGTTACTACTTAGGGCCACATAGATATATGCTCTCCTATTTCATGGCCAGATCATCATATCACATAACAAAAATTTGTAGGAACAGTATCAGATTTAAACATGGGAAATAAATATACTGCTATATATCGTGTGTTGGGAGCATGGCCGCCATGAATGATTAGGAGCTACTAATACCATTTTAGTACTTGACCTAGCATCTGTTGGTTCTATTTAACTCCCAAAGTCTAGGGAAAGAAAAGAAACTCTGTATTAAGAGTAAGACAAGTGTCCATGGAAGGAGGAGACTACAGTAAAACCTCGGATGGCGAGTAACATGGTTTGCGAATGTTCTGCAAGATGAGCACATATTTCTAATACATTTTAACATGGTAAACGAGTGATGTCTTGCAATATGAATAGTTTGTTTCCTAAGTGAATTATGCTCGCAAACCAAGGTATTACTGTATTTGGAAACCATGAGAAAAGAGGATTGGGAACAAGAGGGTAAGAATTAGAATAATAAGAAAGACCACACTTTGCCTGTATTCCAATCCTGGTTTCAGGCACGAAATTGTCACTTAAAAGCCCCACAATGATGCTTTATAATTAAGGAAAACCCTACTGTATGGATTGCCTGACTGTTCCTTGGGTAAGAATTAGATAGTTTTGTAAACATGTTTTTAAGACTCAATAAATTGAAAGCATCTTGAGTTTGGATCAAGACAGCCTGGGTTGGAATCCTGGGTCTGCCATTTCCCAGCTCTGTGGCCTTCAGCAGGAACCTCAATTCTCTCTCATGTGAAATTGATGTGATATTGTATTGCACAGGGTGATTATCAAGATAACTGAGAGCCTGTATGTAAAATCCCTAGCATGTGATGAGTGGCCAAAACTGTTCTCACCAACCTCCTACCCTATTGGAGAAAGTGAGATTTGGAGTATATTTTTAAAACATAAGCAATTTCCATGTGGAAACATTATGGACAAGAACAATGTTTGAGAACATAAGGCAAAACTTTCCAAAAGGACTTTGTAATTGCAAAATAATTAAATCCCTCACACCCTACCTGTTTACCTGTGGCTGCTTTGCCTTGGTTCCAGGAATAAAGGGAAAAGAGCACACCAAGGCCCCTTCCACAGCTTGGCTTACTCTCCATTGCATTTCTTACCACAGACAAGATAAGAAAAATAGTGTATCATGCACATTTAATGTGAATTTGATATTTCTTGTACAAGGGTTAAGAGGTCTCACAGACAACTTGTTTTTACTTCTCTGAATTGGTTAAATAAGGCAATTAGACTATCCAATCTAGTCCAATATATCATTCATCCAAGCTTTCATATCCTAAGATTCTATGATTCTTCCCTTCACTTGAATTGTGATCTACAATGTCCCTATTAACTTTTCTTCTAGTTTATTATCTTTAAAGCTTTTCAGCTTCTAGATGCCTTGGGTGGTAACTGTACCTATGATTAAGACATTAACAAAAATAGCTCTTTGCCCCAACTCTTGCAAAAGCAAGAGTCTACTAAAAGCCCTTGTTTATATACAGTAGTCACCTCTTATCCACAGGGATGTGACCCAAGATGCCCAGCGAATGCCTGAAACTGTGGCTAGTACCAAATCCTATATATACTATGTTTTTTTTCCTATACATACATACTTATGATAAAGTGTATAAATTAGGCACAGTAAGAGATTAACAACTAATAGTAGAATGATTATATGACTTCTATTTGGCATATTTGAATTGCCATCATCACTACTCTTGGGCTTTGGGGCCATTATTAAGTAAAATAAGGGTTACTTAAATACAAGCACTGTGATACTGGGACAGTCGATCTGATAATTAGGATGGCTACTGATGAATGAGCAGGTAGTGTATACAGCATAGATACACTAGACAAAGGGATGATTCACATCACAGGTGGAACAGAGCAGGATGGCACAAGATATCATCACACTACTCAGAATGGTGTGCAATTTTAAATTGCACAGGCCTGGCACTGGTGCAAGACCTGAATCTGCATTTACTTTGTAAAAACCACCAGCCATGCCTCATGACTCCCTGGGACTCCAGCCCACCCAGTTAGGGCTGAATTGCCAAGGACACTCTCAACACCAGGTCAACCAGCCCAGCCCATGCACCTAAGGATGCTTTTTCAACAGCTGAGCCTCACAAGCAGTTGGCAGGTGGAAATAGGCCTAGGGGGCCCTGGGCCTTTGCTAAGCTGCCCCAGGCCCAATACTGCTAGCAACTGGCCTCAGTTCACAGCGAATCCAACACCACATGCCTCCAGAGGTAGCACGGGCAGCAGCCAACCACATGTAGCTTTGTGGCTCTTACCAGGTAGCTGTGGGCCAGTCACAGGCAAGGCTGAAATTGGCCTGTATGGAGACCCTCCTAAGAGATACCAGAACACACCAGAGGCCAGTTTTGGACCACACCAGAGCACTACCTCGTTAGCCCCACAAACAGAACACCCAAAAGGGTGGTCTTAACAGGCACAAGAGCCCATGGGGGCAACTCCCCTCTGAGAGGTCAACCCCAACACAGCAGCTCATGCACTGGGTGTAGCCAACCCTCACAGCCCTTCAGCCTGGGAAGCAGTCCCACCCACTGACACACCAAAAGCAATCAAGGCTCAACTACAACAGAAAAACATACTCAAGGGACACTCCTGGAACACACGCACAAAATATCAGGGAGATTGTGCCATTGGACCACACAGGACACATACTACATAATGCCACCCAGCAAAGACTGAGAGACATAGGATATCTACATAAAACATAGAAGCAGACACAGAGAGGCAGCCAGAATGAGGAAACAGAAACATGTCCCAAATAAAAGAACAGAAGAAAGTTTCAGAAATAGAGCTAAATGAAATAGAGGCAACCAACCTACCAGAGACAGAGTTTAAAGCACTGGTTAAAAGAATGCTTAAGAAACTTAGAATTTCAACAAAGAGCAAATATAAAGAAGTAAATAGAAACCATAGAACCAGTCAGAAATAAAGAATACAATAACAAATGAAGAATACACTAGAAGGAATCAACAGCAGATCAGATGAAGCAGAGGATCGAATTAGCAATTTGGGAGACAAGGTAGCAGAAAATGCCCAATCAGAACAACAAAAAATAAACAACAAAAAAATAAACATAGTTTAATGGACCTGTGGGACAACATCAAACTTAACAATATTTGCATGATAGGAGTACCAGAAGGAGAAGAGAGGGAGTAAGAGATCGAGAACCTATATGAAGAAATAATTACTGAAATTTTCCCTAAGCTGGTGAAGAAAATGGAAATTCATAGCAATGCAGGACTACCTAAAGAAATAAGAAAAATCTTGAACAGTTTAACTTTACACCTAAGGGAACTGGAAATAGAACATCAAACAAACTGAGTACAAGGAAGGAAATAATAAAGATTGGAGAAGAAATAAATAAAATAGAGGCTAAAAAACACACACACACAAGATCATTGAAGGCAAGAGCTGGTTTTTTGAAAAGAAAATTGACAAACCTTTAACCAGATTCATCAGGAAAAAAAGGTAATGGGCCGGCCGAGTGGCGCGATGGTTAAGAACTGGCCTGGGACACCAGAGGGCCCCGGTTCGGATCCCACATATGAGGGCCAGTGACACTGCCCTC
>NW_017732205.1:506836-509953 GCF_001890085.2 Hipposideros armiger
TTGTCTGTTCCCCTTCCCCCAATTCCCCAGCACTGTTCCCATCCCCCCAATTCCCCAATAAAAATCTTTAAAAAAAAAAAAAAGGTAATATATAAAATCAGGCATGAAAGAGGAGAAATGACAACAGACACCACAGAAATACAAAAATCTTTTGAGAAAACACTACAAGCAACTATATGCCAACAAGTTTGACAATCTGGAAGAAGTGGATCAATTCCTAGAAGCATACAATCTTCTAAAGCTGAATCAAGAAGAAACAGAAAATCTAAACAGACCGATTACTAACAACTAAATCAAATCAGTAATCAACAAGCTCCCAATAAACGAAAGTCCTGGACCAGATGGCTTCACAAGTGAATTTTACCAAACATTCAAAAAAGAATTAACACATATTCTTCTCAAACTATTCCAAAAAAACCCAAGAGAAGGAAAGGCTCCCAACCTCATTTTACAAGGCCACCATTACCCTGATTTGAAAATCAAACAAAGACATCACAAAAAAAAGAAAACTATAGGCCAGAATTCCTAATAAACATGGATGCAAAAAATCCTCAACAAAATATTAGCAAACCGAATTCAGCAATACATTATAAAAATCATACATCACGATCAAGTGGGATTTATTCCTGGTATGTAAGGTTGGTTTAATATCTGAAAATCTATTAATGTGATACACCACATAAACAAAATGAAAAATAAAAATCATATGGCCATATCAATAGAAGCAGAAAAAGCATTTGACAAAATCCAGCATCCATTTATGAAATGCTCAGCAAAGCGGGAATAAAGGGAACATATCTCAACATAATAAAAGCAATCTATATTACAAACCCAGAGCTAATATCATAGTCAATGAGGAAAAGCTAAAAACATTCCTCTTAAGATCAGGAACAAGACAAGGGTATCTGCTTTCACCACTTTTATTCACCATAGTACTGGAACTTCTAGCCACAGATCTAGCAATCAAAGAAGAAAAATAAATAAAAGGCATCCAAATTGGAATAGAAGAATAAAACTGTCATTATTTGCAGGTGACATAATACTATATATAGAGAACCCCAAAGTGTCCACCAAAAAACTATTAGAACTGATAAATGAATTTATTGTAGCAAAGTAGCAGGGTACAAAATTAATGTTCAGAAATCACTTGCATTTTTATACATCAATAATGAACTATCAGAAAGAGAAATTAAGAAAAAAATCCCATTTACAGTTGCGTCAAAAAAAAGAAAATACTTAGGAATAAATTTAACCAAGGAAGAAAAAGACCTGTGCTCAGAAAACTATAAGACATTGAAGAGAGAAATTAAAGAAGATACAAATAAATGGAAACATATACCATACTCATGGATAGGAAGAATTAATATAGTTAAAATACCCATACTACGCAAAGCAATCTATAGATTCAATGCAATTCCTATCAAAATACCAATGGGTTTGTTTTAAAAAAACTAGTACAAATAATCCTCAAATTTATATGGAACCATAAAAATCCCTGAATAGCCACAGCACTCCTGACAAAGAAGAAGAAATCTGGAGGTATCATGCTACCTGATATCAAATTATGCTACAAGGCCATGGTAATCAAAACAGCATGGTATTGGCATAAAAACAGACACATAGATCAGTGGAACAGAATAGAGAGCCCAAAAATAAATCCATGCCTATTAATCTGTAACAAAAGAAACAACAATTTACACTGGAGTAAAAAAAGTCTATTCAAAAAGTAATGCTGGGAAAACTGAACAGAAAATGCAAGAAAAGAAAGAAAAGAAACTGAACCACTTTACACCATGTACAGGAATAAACAAAATGGATTAAAGACTTACATGTAAGACCCCAAACCATAATACTCCTAGAAGAAAATATGGGAAGTAAACTCTCAGACATTACCCTTATATATCAGTAATATTTTTACTGATATATCTCCTTGGGCAAGGGAAACAAAAGAAAAAGTAAACAAATGGAACTACATCAAACTAAAAACTTTTTTTGACAGCAAAGAAAACCATCGACAAAATGAAAAGACATCCTACTGAAAGGGAGAAGATATTTGCCAATGATACATCTGATAATGGGTTAATAGACAAAATTTATTTAAAAACAAAAAACTCATACAACTCAACACCAAAAAAGAACAATCCAATTAAAAATGGGCAGAGGACCTGAATAGACATTTCTCCAAAAAGGACATACAGATGGCCAATAGACATACGAAAAGATGCTGACTGTCACTAATCATCAGAGAAATGCAAATAAAAACCACAAAGAGATGTCATCTCACTCCTGTCAGAATGGCTATCATCAATAAATCAACAGACAAGCGTTGGGGAGGATGTGGAGAAAGAGATCCCTAGTGCACTGTTGGTGGGATTGCAAATTAGTGTAGCCACTATGGAAAACAGTATGGAGGTTTCTGAAAAAATGAAAAATAGAACTACCAGAATTCTAATCCTGGGTATTTACCAAAACAATCCAAAACACTTAATGCTAAAAAATATATGTACCCTTGTGTTTACTGCAGTGTTACTACAATAGCCAAGATATGGAAGCAACTGAAATGCCTTTCAATAGACGATTGTATAAAGAAATTGTGGTACATTTATACAGTGGAGTATTACTTTGCCATAAAGAATGAATTCTTAACACTTGCAACAACAAGGATGGACCTAGAGAATATTATGCTAAGTGAAATAAGTCAGTTGGAGAAAGACAAATAACATGATCTCTTTTATATCTAAAGAACAGGATAAATGAAACAACGAACCAGAAATAGACTCTCAGACACAGAGAATGAACTGATGGTTGCTAAATGGAAGGGGGAATGGGTGGATAAGTGAGAAAGGTGAAGGGATTAGGAAGCACAGATTACACATAATCACGGGGATGTGAAGTTTAGTAGGGGGAATATAGCCAATGTTGTAAAACTGTGTATGGTGTCAGATGGGTGCTGGACTTGACGAGGGATCACTTCATAAGTTGTATGGATGCCTGGCCACTGTGCTGTACACCTGAAACTAATATAACATAGTATCAAATGTCAAGTATTTGTGTGTGTGTGTGTGTGTATATATATATATATATATATATATATATATATATATATATATATATATA
>NW_017732205.1:509961-535786 GCF_001890085.2 Hipposideros armiger
AGAGAGAGAGAGAGAGAGAGAGAGAGAGAGAGAGAGACCAAACAATCTATATACATTTTAAGAAAGACAAACCATATTAAAATTGTAATAATATATACTGATAACAAAAGATGAATACAGGTCACGTTTGACTTCTGCAATTACAAGAGGTGCTCAAAGTGGTTACCATCAGCATAATTTTAATACAGATTTTTTCCTTTCTTAAAATGTATATACATTTTTTGTGTGTGTGCGCGTGCACGTGCACACGCACATGCACGCATAGGGAATATAAACAATGGTATTTTAATAGCTACCTACAGTGTCAGATGGGTAGTAGGCTTGTTGGGGTTATCACTTTGTGAGGGGTACAAATATCTAATCATTATGTTGTTTGGTACACCTGAAACTAAAGAAAGGAAGGAAGGGAGGAGGGGAAAAGACATATTTTTTTAAAAGTGAGCATTCTCTGGGTTTACTGGGAAGGTCCAACCCAGAGCTAACCTTGCTTGCCCAGGCAAAATATTGGGTTGTCAGAAAAGTCATGACACATGTTTGTAACAGATAGTACTAGTTCATTTTTGGAAGTGCTAGAGTCATTCACATTTATGTTATTGCTATGTCATTTGACAGCTAACAGTTCTAGCTTCATTCTAAAAACAGGTTGAGCAATTTGGTTGAGTTTTGGAGATTTTACAACAAATTGAAGATGGAAGACGAAACTGTGCATTTTTGCCCTATTTTACATTTTACTTCCATAAAGGAAAGAATGCGCATCAAGCTTGTGAAAAGTTGCATGAAGTTTATGGTGACAATGCTCTACACAAGAACATCAGTGCCAATGATGGTTCATGAAATTCCGTGCTGGTGATTTTGATCTCAACGACACTCCTCGGTCAGGGAGGCCCACTGAGGTTGATGATGACAAAATAAAGGCATTGATCGAGTCAAACCCACATTACACAACACGAGAGATTGCAGAAACATTGAATATCCATCATTCATCGTTCATGACCACCTGAGGAACCTGGGATGCATAAGCAAGCTCGATATTTGGGTTCCGAATGAACCCAAAAGAAGTTCGTATGATGGTACATATAAACATCTGCAATGTGCTCATTAAATGTGGAGAAAATAATTCTATTTTGAAGCGACTGATAACTGGTAATGAGAAGTGGATTGTTTACCACAATGTGGTGCGCAAACGGTCTTGGTTCCGATGTGATGATTCACCTCAAAGGACATCAGAAGCAGACATTTCATCAGAGAAAGGTTATGCTCTCAGTGTGGTGGAATTTTAAAGGTGTCATGTTTTTCGAGCTCCTACCAAGGAACCAAACAATCAATTCGAATGTGCACTATCGGCAATTGGACAGTTTGAACGAAATCAGTCATCCAGAAACGTCCAGAGCTTGTTAACTATAAAGGAGTTGTGTTCCATCGTGACAACACGAGACCACACACAAGTTTGAACACCCGTCAAAAATGATTGGAGCTTGGATGGGATGCGTTGCCACACCCACCATTCTCACCTGGCCTTGCGCCATCAAACTTCCACTTGTTTCATGCTCTTCAAAACTCCTTGCATGTATAACATTCAATTCAGATGAGGCTGTAAATCAGCACCTTGTTCAGGTTTTTGCAAATAAAGACAGGTGCTTCTATGAACAAGGAATTATGAAGCTCACTGAAAGATGCAAAAGGTTATCAAACAAAATGGGCAATATGTCATTGATTGATATTTGTTCTTTATATAAATAAATGACCTTTGAAAAACAGACAAAATACGTCACAACTTTTCCAACAACCCAATATGCTACACCAGGATGTCTCTCACCATCCTAGGAGTTTTCTGCCCATATCCAAGAATGACTTTGTATTTTCTGCTGGCTCCTTTGTAGATTTGTATTAACATGTCCAACCATTCGTAGCTTTGCTGGACTTTTTATATGAAAATGTTCTTATGCTTGGTTAGTTAGGAATTTACAAGACATGGGAATAGTGACTTTATGAGAAGGTTTTGAAATGACCACCCTGCATGTTGTAGGACACTTCATCACCACAGTCAAAATTGTGATAGCTACTAATTGAGGAAGAAAACAAATATTATCCCAATAACACAGAAGACATTTTATCTTCCTGGATTTGGGGATATATTTATTAATTAATTTCAAATCTGCAATGTTTTAAATTATTGAAATATATGAGTTAGTTTAATTTTACTTTTTAAAATTTTCTAATTCAAAAACATGATCTTTATGAGACCTAATGGAGTAAATGCTTTTTAAATTTTTATTCACTTAACCAGCTGTGTTCTGCCTTTGTACTCTTAATACTGTTTCTCTCAGATCATTACAAGCAATGTGCTTTTCATTGAATTTTTGAACACTTGGTTATAATTTTAGGAAATGCCTGATAGATACAGACAAAATCTAAATAAATGCTAATATGCAAAAATGAAAATTTTTTTTAAATCTAAAAATTTAAAATGTTGTCATTAAAGCAGTTGGTCATTCTTTAAAATCTTCTCAAAAAAATTTTGACTCATCATTGAAGTGAGAGAAAATTTAAACAATTTGGTTTCTGGTTTCACCAGTAGACATTTTATGCTAATGAAGTTCGTAAACCAAAAGGCTGTCAAGGCTTTAACAGGCTGTACGCAGTGAGCCATTTTCTCCAGAAGCCAAGCCTCTAAGTGATTTTCTGGAGACAAGAGTTTTCTACTGTGCACAGTCTCAACAATGCTTCCCACTTCCTCTGCAAGTGTCCTGACCTCCATAAACAACTACCATGTACTCACTTGATAAATGTAATATATGTGCTGTGTGGAAGGCCACACAGTGTGAAGGCTTAATATGCAAAGGCCCTGGAGGATAGGCAGGCATCTAACCTCAGCCTCACCACAGTTTATAATTTCCTACAAAGAAATCACTGGGTACTTCTGGATACTTAGACTTAGAGTCTCACTAGTGGATCCACTAGGAGTTTGAGTGATCATCTTTTTAAAAAGCTTTTTAAAGTGTTGTTATATGAGTTCTTTATAAATTTTGGACATTAACTCCTTATCAGACATATCATTGGTGAATATTTCCCCCATTGAGTAGGTTATCTGTTAATAAATTAATTAGATAATTGAGTAAATTTTCATAACCAATCTGAATCGTGGTGTTTGACAATTTAATCCACAGCTAAACTGGCTGGTTTCCAGCACTTGGTTATTTGGGGTAGTACAGATGCATTGCTGAGGCTGAGTGGAAGGTGCCTGCATACCTCTCCTGCTTTGTGGCCATGATCAAAGGGCCTTGAGAGTACATTTTAGGACTTAAAACTGGTCAGTTTCCTTCTCACTCCTTTTTGATGCAGTGCGTCTTTCATGCTCAGAATAGTGTTTTTAAATGTGCTTTAGTGCCTTAAAGTTGTGAAGAACAAAATGTGGTGTGAAAAGTGCACTTTTCTTTGTCTGACTTTGCATTTACTTGAAAGAAAATACAAACTACATGCTTATATCTTGCATGCCTCCTGACTTTGGAGGATACTGAATCATGGATTAAAAAAAATAATAAAGATGCATACAAAAAAATTATAGAATGATAGCTCCTGTGATGTTATTTTTAAAAATAATTATTACTCTTGACACTTCGATCTTCAAAGTGCTTGGCAAATATTAATTAACTTTTTAAAACTTTAAAGGAACTGAAATCAGCTTGTTTTTTCATAGAGAATATCCCATTGAAGTCAGGTAGTATAAGATAGAGCTATAATTGAGTATAATAGAATTATTAAAAGATTTTTAGTAGGATGCCTTGGCTTCAAAGAACAGAGATCTAAGTGGAGTAAAGCAACATACATCTAAGAAAGTAATTTGGCTTATACTGAAGAAAAACTGAATTTATTGTTTTGACCAAATAAATTCATGCCCAAATAAAATCCCTTAATGGTAAGAAATGGACTGGGTTTAATTTGATTCCTGCACTGTACAGGAGGCTGTAGAGTGACACTTGGCATGATATCTACATTAAACATTTGTAGATTTTGGCCCAGATAGGTATATTATTAAAGAATTACTTTTCCCATATTAGAGAAGTAGCAAAACATAAGTCTATATTAACCCATTTGAATAAAAGTAAGTACGCTAAAATGGTTAGCGTGGAAAAATATTTTCAAAACAGTGAAGTTATCAGTAGTTATGATAAATTCTACCAAATTCATAGCTCAGAACATCCTGTTGTTTTAAAATAATTTAATTCCTGTATTGAACTTCTTAAAGATTTGCTTTCATTGAAAGCTTCACCTTTAAAGTGATTATTCCAATATGACACACGTTAGTTCCTGATTACTTACTCCCCAGACTGCTTACATTTATGATGTGTCCCATTCCTCCCTGCCCGCTACACACACACACACACACACACACACACACACACACACACACACGTGCATCAGCAGAGAGTTAATATTTAACTTTTATGATGAGGAAGTGCTTTGGTGGATAAACCCAAAACCCTGGACCCTGGACACCAGTAATTCATTTTAATCCTTTCCATGTAATGATGGCAACTGATAGAATACAATATTTTTAAAAGATTCGTATAAACATAAGGATAATACAAAGTAATGAACCACTCATGAGGTGTAATGCCAAGGATGTCTAAAGTAGCCCTTACCTACCTGACCCTCAGTTTTCTCATATGTAATATGATCTCAGTTTAAAATACAAACCAAAAACTAGCTCCATCCTTGTCACATGATATGTTTTTCATAAATACTTACTCCCTGCCCTCAAAGTCTAGATCCTTGCAAGTTTTTATTTTAGGAGAAAGAGAGCAGAGCTAATTCTGTTTAGTTCCTGGCTGTTTCATGCCTGACATCATTTGCATGGACTGTTTCTTTCCTAGAAAAGTTCCATCCTGCCTTATCTGGTTTTTGGACTTTTATTTAGTCTTCAAAATCCTGCTCAGTTATTAGTTCCTCTGTGAAGCTTTCCATGACCTCCTTCCAGACAAAATTAATCTATCCTGTCCCTGCATTTTTGAACCTTTAGATATTTCTGATCTTGCCATAATTATGTGTTATTTTTTTATTTATTAAAATTTATTGGGGTGACAATGGTTAGTAAAATTACATAGGTTTCAAGCGTACAATTCTGTAATACATCATCTATATATCACATTGTATGTTCACCACCCAGAGTCAGTTCTCCTCCCATCACCATATATTTGACCCCATTTGCCCTCACCTACCACCCCGCTCCCCACTTACCCTCTGGTAACCACTAAATTACTGTCTGTGTCTATGAGTTTTTGTTTCTTTCTTGTTTTGTTCCTTTGTTACTTTCAGTTTTATATCCCACATATCAATGAAGTTGTATGGTTCTCAACTTTTACCTATGTGATTTATGTCGCTTAACATAAAAATCTCAAGATCCATCTATGTTGTGGCAAATGGCACTATTTCATCTTTTCTTGTGGCAAAGTAGTATTCCATTGTGTATATATGCCATATCTTCTTTATCCAATCATCTATCAAAGGACACTTTGGTTGTTTCCATGTTTTGGCTACCATAAATAAAGCTGCAATAAACATTGGAGCACATATATCTTTACAGATAAATGTTTTCAGGTTTTTTGGGTAGATACCCAGAAAAGCGATTGCTGGGTCATATGGTAATTCTATTCTTATTTGAGGAACCTCCACACTGCCTTCCATAGCGGCTGCACCAATCTGCATTCCCACCAACAGTGTGTGAGGGTTCCTTTTTCTCCACAGCCTCCCCAACACTTGGTATTATTTGTCTTGTTGATGATAGCCATTCTAACTGGTGTGAGGTGATATCTCATTGTGTTTTGTTGCATTTCTCTGATGATTAATGATGTTGAGCATCTTTTCATATGTGTTATTTTTTAATCTGTTAACCTTCTCCACTTGTTTGTTAACTCATGACTACTGAGCTATTTCTGGTTCATCTCTGTTCCTTATTCCCTGGTATATAAAGGTCAAGCAATAAATCTTTATTGAGATGAAATGAAGTAACAGTGCTCACCATACTCACTAAAAACTCTTTAAGATTCGGTTTAAAGTGTAATGTGGCAATTTTTCTTCTTACTGTGCTCCATTTTTTAATGAGACAGCTTCCCGGGGTGGAGACTTAATTTAGAGGGGTTAAACCCAGAAGAGAGCTGGCACACATAGAGCTATTCCATATTGAAAATTTGTCTCCAGAAAAAAATGATGTTTTAAGGCCTGAAATGTAGGCTATAATCTGAGTGTGAGTTGATTATATTTACTTTACAGATAATCTGAATTGACTCATAAGAGAGTGCAGTCTGGGGCAATGGTGGGAGGGACTTCCTACTTTTGCCTCCATCCTCTTGTATCTACAGATAGAGCCTTCTCCAGTCATCCGTTTACCATGGAGGGTTCCCCTTGTTTTTTCTCCATTCAACATTACTGGTTCACCAGGTTATTAACAATAATAAGCTGATCCTGATATAACCATCCATATATCTCAAAGCCTTATATCTGAGGCTGTCTACCCTGGCTGCACATTATAATCATCTGGGGAACTTTTCTAAATATACTAATACTCCGGCCCTATCTCTAGAGATTCTGATTTACTCACTGTGCTGTAGGAGCCTGGCATCCTTAGTTTTTAACAGTTCAGAGGATTCTATTGAACAGCAAGAGCTTAGAGCACATATTCTGCTGGAGGTTCAGCATGCTCTAGAATGCCCAGAAAAGAGAATTTGCTTTGCTCCAGCCCTAGGCAGAAGCTGTACTCAGCAGTTCCACGTTACCCCCCGGTCACTGATCATGAAATTTGGAGGAAATGAAAAGTAAGCTTATCTGGAAGAAGATTGGCATCTAATATGTGACATAGAAATTGAGACTAAATTGCTCATAATTATGCTGTTCTTAAGATGTTTGGTAAATCACACATAAATTGAGTAACAAAACTCTAGTGAGAAACAAATATCTGTACTTACAAAATGTGATTCAAGACAGAGTGACATTCTCCCAAGATTTATCTATTGATATCTCATCATACACTTTAAGTGGTTGCTACATATTATTTTGTATATATAAAAGATAAATGTCATTCTCAACATTTTAGTTTATTGGGGAAAATACACATTTTTAATTAGAGTTGGTTGTATTTTTAATATTTCTGAAATGGCTTGGGAGAATTATCTTAAGTTACAGAGTAAATTTTAAGTAGAAATTCTAGGCATAATTTAAAGAGAATATTTCTTTTAAAATGTACATTTTTCTTTTGTAATAAATCTTGTGAAGTTTTAAATAGAAAACTAATTTATTGTATGAAGACATTTCCATTATTTGTTACCTAACGTTTTAAATGAACAGTGAGCTATTTTTTTTTTTTGGTTTACATTTTCTTTTTACCAACATTTTTATGAAATCTGTGCATTCTTGGTTCTATTCTAGCCATTCCATTATGTTTGAAAAGTATCTTATCACCTATTTACTTCTTCCAAGTACAATCCAGCCCAATTCTTTATTTCCGGTCTTTAAAAAGTCATTGTCCTATGGAATTGTAATAGATAAGCATGATATGGGGGTGGGAGGGCAGTGGATGGGGGGTGGGGGGTTGTTACTTTGTGAGGGTGAAAAGGGTAACTATTGCATTGTTCTGTACACCTGAAACTAACAATAAATAAATAAATTTAAAAAAAAAAATAAAAATAAATAAATAAAATAAAAAGTCATTGTCCTTGCAGTAGCAGATACTTTGCAATATAGTAAATATAACAATTGCATTTTCTTCTGGATGTCTAACATGATAGAACCAAACTTGAAATTGCCTTTAGAATAGTCTCCATTTCTTTTTAAGTATTTTTTTCTTGCTAAACATCCAATGCAAGTTATGTCTATAGAAGATAAAACTAATTGTAAATTAATAAGGAAAATATTCTTTCTGTATTCCTGTCTTAAAAGTGTAACATGTGTTTATTTGCCTTAGAATGCCATGTACTAATTAAATCCATTCACGGCTGTCATCAGGAAATGAAATTATTTTGATTTTGTGCTTCTTGCATTTCAGAGTGAACATTCTCAGGCTGACATCAGTAATCAAGACATGGGGCTTTTAGTAAAATATCTTTCCTGTCACTACAAGCAGAAACATAATTAGGCATATGTAAATGGATCTTTGCTATAATAGAAAATAAACAGATTCATAATAATATATACTCAGTCTATGAAAAACAAGAATCCCAAGGGCAGGGGCTTCCTCACCATCTGGTGGGATAAACGTCTTTTCCTTGTGTTTATATCAGATTACCAAATGCTGGTAGAAAGAGTAGCGTAAAAGGCTATTGATAACAATCTGAGTATGATGTTGCTACTGTGGCCCAGAGAGCAGCCCCTTCAGCACACCACCAAGTTCATTACTGTTTGCACTTCCCTCCTCCTCACTGAAGTTGGGCTTGTGTCTTTGGTCGTCCAGGTTTTCTTCCTGTCTCCTTGTTTCTGCTCTTGTTTCTTGAGTTTATCTGAGATCTTTGTGAGCATTTACTGGGAAAATGACATATACTTTAAGAAGTATTTCCAGAGAACCTCGAGCTGTTTAGAAGAAACATCTAAAAATGTATACATTTGCTCTCATTCTTGTTTAACATCTATTAATATTTTTCCTGGGTGGGTATTAAAATTAAAGAATTTTAACCATAGTCGGGACTTTGGCTGTACCTTTAGTGAAAGGGTAGCACAACTGGAAAAGGTGCAAAGAAAAACATAGTATTATTTTGTTTTTAAATAAAGTAGAACTCCTTTCTATGAATGAGATTTGGGTTATAAAGCATCAATCCTGCATATTCTCTTTAAAGAGAATAAAATTGGAATGAAGGTTCATACCTTGCAGGGCTTTTGGGAAAATTGGAAATAATCCAATAACATACGAGTATATAAAAGCCTGCGGAGAGTGAAACCAGTGGCAGCCATTGTTGTTGCTGTTTCTATCACTGCTCTTCTCTCCTGCAGATGGCCACCTCGCCGAGGCTCTTGTAGCCTGTGCACTGTGACCTTGTTTTTTGTTTGTTTGTTTGTTTGTTTGTTTGTTTGTTTTTTTAGCTGAGCCATCCTGCCACCTGTTGGCAGCTCAGCGGCAACTCAGCTCGGGCTGGGCGTCGAACCACTGTTGCTCGGAGCTCAAACTCTTGCACGAGCTCTTAACCAATTGAGCCACTCGGCCGGCCCTGCACTGTGACCTTCACTCCAGTCTCCTTGACATGGTCAGACCCTATTCCTTCCTGAAGCCCCTCTGGTATCTAGCTCTTCTTGGAACCTTGGTGGTCTCTGGATCTGCAGACTGCCCTGTCATCATTAGTGGCTCAGGGTATTTGTTTTTAATTAGGACAAAATCCACCACAAAAGCATATAGAGATTGGGCCCAGGCTGCCAACGTGTCTTCATCAGCAGCACCGAAACTACCTGCAAGGGAAATTTTTTTAATTAGTTAATTAATAAGACACAACCGCTAGCAAATATAACTTAGTGTTCCTTAGTCTGTCCCTTTGTTAGAATAGGGCATTTATCATCATCATAGTCACCACCACCACCACCACCACCATCATCATCATCATCATCATTGAGATACTACCTAAGCAGTCTTGAAAATGAATCCCAGTTTGCCAGGTAGACTAAGGGGCATAATAGGGAGGGTGTTATAGATTTAGGGAACAATACTTGCAAAAGGGTAGAGACAGCATTCTAAGGGAATGCCACATAGAGGTGATGGAAATATGCGGGAGCCTTTGGTTTTTGGATTTATTTTGGAGATTCCCCTGTAATGTGTGCTGTATGTCTGACTTTGGTGGTAGTTGGTTCACAGGAAACCATCTAGCCTGATAATAAAAATGTTTTACATTTTAATTCTGTGTTTAGTCAGCATTCCAAAGATTACTGACAAATAGGAAAACCAAGTCATTTATAGTTTTGCTGTGAATCAACATGGTGGGTCATTCCTTTGAGTTCAGAATGTGTCCTCTTAGATCCTTTTGGAATCATGAAGCAGAATTATCATTTAGAGGAATGTTTCAGGAGCAGGGGAAATGGTGTGAACAAAGTGGAACTGGGCATGTGTCTGGCATGCTAGGGAGATGGTGAGGAGAGGAATCTAGCCCCAAAGGGAGACCCATGTTGGTGAGCAGAAGATAAAGCTGGTGGGATTGGAAGTCATCATGGGGCAGAGTAAGAGCACAGACTCTGAAGGGAGACATGCTGAACTCTGACTCTAACATTTACTAGCAGTGTAATTGTAAACCGATCACTGAACCTTTATGAGGTTTAGTTTCCTCATGTATAAAATGGAGATAATCTCCCTCAGCAACTCTTCAGTTTGGATTTAGGATTTAATAAAATATTAAATATTATATATATATATATATATATATATATATATATATATATATATAAAACACTTGACAATATAGTCTAAATTCATCCTCCCTTTGAGTCAGGCTTTGGAGTATCTAAATATGAATTGAGTGGGAAACTCAGCCATTATAAAGATTTTACTTTTTAAGACATGTATTGTGCCAGATATTTAAGGGTGCTGGCTGTCCAGTGATGAAGGGGTTCCCTTGTGCTTGGCTAGGCATTGGGAAACACCATATATTACTGGTAAGTCACTCAGCTCTTCCTGTGACTCATGACAGCCCCACATTCTCTACATTTTCACACGTGAAAATATTGCTCACCCATCATCAGAATGCTCTGGTCTTTTTCCAGAAGTGTTTATGGGTTTGTACAGATCTAGCCCCAGTGTCTTACAACCTTGGCCCCTCTGAAGCCAAGAGCACACATTTTTTAGGTGACTAGCTAGTATTGGGGTTGGGTGTGGGGCAGTCCATGACCATGAAATCCAGAGAAAGTAGAATGACTAATACCCAAATAAAGTTATGACCCTATTGTAAAATAAACATGTTAATGTAATAAAGAACATCTTTTTAAAGGCTTGATTAAGGACGAAAATCTTTAGGAAAAAAAACACCAGTCATCAATCCGAGCCAATACTTTCATACTGACACAGACTGCAGTGTGAAAGCTATAGTGATCTTCAAAAGGATAAATGAATCATGACCACAAACAATTAGATTTTTTTAAATAATTGCATTAGATGAAATTCTATGAATATGAGGTTTAAGATGAGTGTAAGGGAGCAAACAATGAGTTCATACTTTGTGGGTATGGAGTGTTCTAAAGTCGAGTTCAATTTTTAGTTCCATGGAAAATGTGTAAAGCAGGAAAGGATTCATTCTTAGTCTCTAAAACTGATTTTAAGCTGGCACATAATGTTATTTTTCTCCTTCTGCTTAATTTCCTTTTAAGGTTTAATATGGTTCAAGAAATTTTCACTGCGGGGCTGTATTTTGCCTCAGCACAGCCTTCCTTCACAACACTTCAACAACATGAGGTAAATGAACTCTTCCAGTGCAACAAGGTACAATTTAGTATTCAAGGAACATCAATCTTCATGTAAATCAATGCTACAGATTCTTTAAATTGGAGTTCCAGATGGTGGCTTTAAACTAGGATTAACTGAAGATCTCTCTAATCAAGAGTCCACATTTTTTAAATATTTGCTGTCTACCAGAGTTCTCTATCTCAATGAAAGTTACCTCTGTCCATCCAGGAGTACAAACCAGAAAACTAGGGTTTTTTTCTTGGTTCGTCCATTTCCTTAGGCCCTCAAGTCCTCAAGCAAGGTTTCTCTGCCTTCCAAATTTATCTTGAATCTATGTATTTTTCTCTTTTAATCCAAGCTGCCACCACCTCTGCCTGGACAGCCTTGGTGACTCCTAGCTGATCTCTGCGTTGGTTATGGCCCCTCCTATCCCTTTACCACTGAAGAGCAGCCAGAGTGGTCTTGTCAAACACAAATCTTGTCATGTTGTTTTCTTATGACCCTTTCACAGCTTCCCATTGATCTTGGTTAAAAATAACCCAAATCCTTACTATTCTTCCATTCAGCAAAGACTGATTGGCCTTTTTGCTAAAAGCCTTTTATCACGTGTGTCCTGGGGATGTGGGAATAAGTGAGACTTGCCTCCTACCCTCAAGGAGCCCCCAGTCTAACAAAACAGTGCTTGATCAGAGCTTATTCATTCATAAATATTCCCTGGAATCCTATCATCTCCCAAGCACACAGTGCCAAAATGAACTTAGGTGTCAGTGGACTGTGTTGTGCCTTTTCATGAAATGAGTGCCATGAGCAAACATAGCCTATTTCCTGCCTTGATGATAATATTGATCTGGCCAGCCTAAATCCGGAGTACATAGCCTTAATCATTATGCTTGTGTAAGTTATCTTTCTACAATAACACTGCACAGCAAACAACTAAAAAAAAAAAACCCAAAGGAGTTCATCAGTGAGTGTCTATTTGCTTTCACATTGAGGTGGTCAGCTAATCAGCTTTGTTAATTTTAATTGGGCTAGCTCATGGGATGGGGTAGGCTGGCTGTTGGTTGATCTAGGCTGCCTTAGCTGAAGTGACCAGGGAAACTCTGCTCTGCCATATATATCTTATTTTTTAGTAGAGTAGCTTGGGTATGTTTTCATAGTAATGGCTTAAGCCCAGTCTTACAAGTGCTTTTTAAGCTCTGCTTGCATCATATCTTGTTAGGGTCGCAAGATGACTAAAGCGAATTACATAGCTAATTCTAGAGTCAGAATGGATACTGCAGAGTTATGTGGCCAGCATGTGCATACAGGGAGAACTGAAGCCATCATTTTAATCCATCACAATGCTCTGTTTTCTCTTATTACAGTTTGTGCATAACTTGATCCATAGAACTTATCAAATTAAATGGAAATATATAATATGTTAAGGGTTTATCCCTTCCGCAATGCCCAATTTGGGAAACCTAGAGACCCTGTCTTCAGCACAATGCTTGGCATCTAATAGACGCCCAACAAATGTTAAACTAGCAGAATTATTAGTAGATTGGTGACCTTGGGCTGTTGACTTGAGATAATTAAACTTTCTCAGCTTCAGCTTAATCATTTATAAATAGAGGATAATAATACCTACAACTTTTTTGAGGGTTAAATGGGGAAGAAGATGTAAAAGTACATACTATTTGCTCAAAAAAAAATAGCTTCTCCCCACTTCCCTTCACCTTCTTTTCTCACTGGGTGCATATGAATTTGAGAAAATAGTAATTGGTTTGATCTTAGGCTGTTTTAGGCTCAAGAAGTTGTAGGATAGAGATATCCCTATTAAAAAGATCTTCCTTATTTTCTACTAGCTAAAAACTAATTTTGTGTAATACTCATCTCCTAAAACAATTTAGGTCCCCTTGAAGGCTTAAATCTATTAACTGTTTGCAGTTTGTCTTAAATTCCTATAATGAAGGGATAGGTTTCTTCTTTCTCATTTCTTTAGAGAACATATGGGTAGAGGTGTGTGATTTGAGGAAATGGGCTCTTTGAGGGGCAAGAAGTCTGGTAGGTACCACAATGTATATGTGTGTGTGGTGAGAGGGCTTTGGCCAGGCAGAGGGGAGTATGAGGTCTTCCAGCAGGAAGAACAGGGACTAGTAGGAAGGGCAAGGAAGAAAATCTTAACCTTTTTGGCCAGTTCCTCATTGCTTTAGTGGTTGCAGCCTGGGGATTATTTCAGATGCCTGATATGGATATTCAGTTGTGCTTCATTAATATTCCTAAACTAAAATATAGTATATAATTTTTATTTAGTTTTATATATATAGTTATATATAACTATATATAAATAAATACATAACTTTATATATATATGTATATATATATATATTTATATAACTTTATTCCTTTCTTGCGGCCCCCCAGATGTAGGGCAGACACACATCTGGCTTCTATCAGTTAGAGAGTAGCTTTAAGCACATCCTGTCAAATTGTCTGTTCCCAAAAGCAATACCAACACATTCAGTGAATGTTATTTTTTCCCCACAGTTATGTTCTTGATTGGACCACAAATTTTTCCATAATTCTGTACTTGAAAAATAGGACATTCTAGCTCTTTATACATAATGAGCCCCCTACCTCCAGCCTTTTTTAGAAACCTTTTTTTTTTTTTAATGAAGCGTTAAGTAGATTATATTCCAGCTCTGGAAAAACACATTGAGTATTAGTTACACCATGTTTTTACTTACTGTGATTGATTTTTTTTCTCCTTCTTTATGTCTGTGTACTAATTGGGGCTGGTTTAGCTGACTACCTCTGCTCCCCCATGTGTCTGGGACATGCTGGATTTGCTGCCAGAATTATTTTAAATCAATTATTCACAGAATGAAGTCATATTATTCAGCTAACATGAATTTAAAGTTAGTTAAAATGATGTGAAAAATTCTAAACATTGTAATCTTTCTTTTGTTAATTATACTACTAAAGATTTGAGACATAAAACAAATTTTTTTTAGTTCTTTTAGAAAACAATTATAAATAAGCCCAGCATTTTCTCGAGCGCATTTTATTGACAGTATTTTTCAAAGTTTAACATTTACTGCTAAAGGCTATAATCAGGTACCCATAATATTTTTCTGTTTTCCAGTTGTAACATAATTCATGGTTAGGCACTATTTTTGCAAGAAATTTGTTTCAGTTGTACGTGGTGATGAGGTGCATTTTACTAGTGACCTGACCGAAGCTATGACTCACTAGATAATCAGAGAAATTAAAGTAAGGACCCAAGTTTCAACAACAGCTTCTTTAATAGGGGAATGATATGGTCTTCTTCTAGGCTTTTAAATTACAAATTGAGAAATTATTTGATAACTTACAAAGTAAGTTCCTTTTTTAAAATATGCAGTATGTAGGAAGAGAGAAGTATTGCATGAGTTCATTGTCTTGTCTTTTCCCTTTATATTCTCTTATAAAATAGCCCATATGACCTCTTGGGTATTTGATGCATCCGGCTAGTAAATCAGATTATTGTTAGCATTCAGTTTTCATTTGCATGTGCAAAATAAATCTGAAAAAAAAAACCACAAGAAATTATTGTTTTCAAATATGTAGTGTGTACCTTCTAAATGATGCAACCTCCATCTGCCTCTCAATTATAAATATTAGGAATATTGTAAAAATGAGCTTTGGAGAGAAATGTGATTCAATTAAATCTTCTTGATTCAATTATGTATTTTGTTACTTAATCTGTATTGTATTTACCATTCATTTTGATCCAATGTTCTGTACTTGATGAATTAAAAATTCCTAAATACCTTGACATTAATAGATCGTGTTATCAAGTTGAATTATGTTCTAGGAAGTCAGTGTAGTACCTGTTCCACCAGTCACCTCACCCCAGGACAAGATTTTACAGAACCTTGTGCAATAGAACCTGCATAACCTCCTGCCCTCCCACAGGAAGCATATACCACATACTGCACATGTATATGTGAATGACTGCATGTGTACATACCTAGATCCAGACTTCAGAAATACTGAATCTTTGTTTCTGGCTTATGCAATTGATATTAGTCATATTTAGGTGTTTATACTTTTGTCTTATCTGTACCTTGATAGCATTATGTAACTAAATGTTTTATCTTTTTTTTTAATTAAAATTTATTGGGGTGACAATTGTTAGCAAAGTTACATAGATTTCAAGTGTACAATTCTGTAATACATCATCTATATATCACATTGTGTAAATGTTTTATCTATAGGTATATCTTAAGTTCACTTTTTGTAAAGAATATTTATTAGTATTTTTATTAGAAACATATAAAGAAGAAAACAAAAATAATGTATAATTTTATCATCTAATTATTTTTAAAATAATCACTTGTGTATCCTTCAAGAAAAAAATATATATGTATACCCCAGAATATGTTTGTAAGTGCACACTGATTCACTTACACAAAAGTTCTTATATACAGTGTCATTATTCTGATGCTTTAATCTTTTATAAGGATGACAAAATACTTTATTGGAAGACTGTATCATAATTTATAGTCATAATTTAGCCAATATCAATCATATTGATGGACATTCAGGTTGTTTCCAGTGTTGCGATGAACATCCTTGGACATATAACTTAATGATGCTTTTACAAATATACTCGTGAAATAAGCTCATAGCTGGGAACTGTTGGCTCCAAAGAGCGCTATTTTTAAGAGCATGTAAAGCAATGAACTACATACAACAGTTTGTTATTGTTTAAGTACATCTGAGTGGCAGAAATTGACCAATAGTATTATTAGAGTAAAACTAAGACTACTTAGAGTCACTGGGATGGATGTGTGGTGCTGTAACTGTGGTGGTAATAGCCTATAATTAACTGCCATCAACTTTAGATTTTAACTGACTTACATTTTTTGTCAGAATTTTTTGTCTGTCGTGTCACAAGCAGTCAGTAAATGTTCTCGAGCCATGAAAAAAGAACCGAGCCACAACCTTGCTGTGCATAACTCCATCTTTGAAACTGGATGCTTTAAGAATCCTGTGTTCTAATGTTCAGAAACAAGCTTGCACTTTCTGTTAATGAGTGTGTTTTCCCTCCCTCAGGTGGAAGGGAAGATTTTGGAAAAGTAAAACACCGAAGAGGCATGGCATTGCTCCTATAACTTGGAACTGGAGAGGAGGCAAGATGCTGGCATAGCTGTTGAACTGAGAACCTGCTATGCCAACATATTGCCATCTCTCTTGTCTAACAGCAGCCATGGCCACCTGCATGCCACTCCTCCATGGATTGCTATGGACGTGTGCCCTTCCTTGGATCTGGGTCTCTGAGACATTTTTGTTCTGCTCGCCTCCCCAACCTCTCTCCCGCCATGCTCTGAGTCGCTCCATTTTAGCCACACTGGCCTTTCTGGCTGTTCCTTGAACACATCTCAATGTTCCTGTCTTGTAGCTTGCCTGCCTCTCTTTCTTCATTCGGGTCTCAGAGGACATCACCTCCTCAGAGAAGCCTTCCTTGACCACACTGTCTGAAATAGCTCTCCCCAGTCACCCTTCACACCTGTACTCTGCTTTATTTTTCCAAAACATTAGTCACTACCTGAAACATTTTTGATGACTTGTTTAGTGCCCTTTATTTCCTACATTAGAATGTAAGCTCCTTGAGGGTTAGAGATCTTGTTTGTCTTATTCAACCACTGTGCCCCCACTGACTGACACATAGTAGGCCCTCCATATGTATTTTTGGAAATCCACCCTGACCATTGTCATGTAAGAAAGATGTCAAATTATTACATTTGTCCCATTACAAATGGCTTTGTTAAAACCCTGAGTCACAAGTAACAATAAAGAAAGAAACAGATGTTAGTTCTAGGCCTGCAAACCTAACTCTTTAAAGTAGTCACAATATATATGTATACCATTCAGAAAAGCATGGGCTACAACATAAAACATGTTTGAATCTCATCACTGGTGTTGCCTATCTGTATGTTCTTAGATAAGTCATTTAACCTTTGAGCCACAGTTTTCTCAATTGTAAAATGAGAATAATAATACTAACCCCACAGGATTCTTGAGACAAAGAAATAAGATATCTTAGCTGGATGACTCTTACTTCATGTCTAGAAAGTTAGTGTCTATAAAATCCCTGATATGTGTGGGTAGTAGTAGACACCTAACAAATTTTAATTATTTTACTACCATAAAAAAAAGTTAATTTTTCTTTAGTTAGAAACAAGTAATCTGACATAAAATGCGTGGAAATGCTATGCCCAAACTGTTATAGCACATGTGGAATTCTGTGTTAAGGCAGAGATCTTGACAGCCAAGGAGTTAATTGTCCAGTATCGCAAATTCTTCTTGTCTCCTGGTTAGTATTCTCACTCCTCGACCTTCCTTTATTTTTTTCTGGAGTTACTCATTGTAGGTCTCTTTAAAAAGCAACTTTCATAGATTCTTTTTATAGAGTGAGACTATTTAATAAGCACTATTTTATGTTCACGTTTTAAAGCATTGAAGCTTTAGGGAAAATGTTTTGCTTTAATAAACTAAATTTTATTTTAATATTGATTCTTTTCCCCAAAACAAAATAACAGTCACTACTTTTGACTCATTACTTATTGTTACTCATAGGATTACAACTATAACATCCAGAAAGTGTTCATTATAGCATATGATATGCCCGTTAGAGTATATTACTCTGAGCTGTTAATTTATTAAAAATATATAGCACAAAAGTATGGCAATTTTTGCCTACAAGTTTTATAAACGTTCTGTTTATACCCGAGTATGATTAGTTTAGAGACATCATGTAAAACTCAATATGATAATTAAGTACCTTAAGCAATATTATGCTACTTTTCTAATCTGAAGTCTCTACAGATACATTGTCTCAATCTTGACGGTTTGTATATTCATCACTTTGGTTCTTTCAGCTCTTGAAGTTATCAGCCAGAAATAAATACACAAAACACCAGTCCCGGAAGGTCATTACATAAGTTAATATTGCTCACAAAGACTTTTAAGGATCCACACAATAACTGTCACTGAAAACTGAGATCCGCATCCCTTTATTCGTTCTCTATCTGCTAGTAAAAATAACTGGTGCCGAATCAGTAGGCCAGGACATAGAGCTTATTATAAGAACTGTTATTTAATACTTTTTTTTTTTTACCTATGACTGTTTTAAAAACTTGTTTCATGAGCTTGTTTGGGCTTGTTTTGACTTTTTCAGAGTTCCATTTATCCCCTGTCTGCATCAATTGACATATATTCATTGCTCCTTGGCCTCAATACAGGTGATGAACGGGACCCATAATGGAAATAAATACTGAGCTCACTTACATTTGTCCTCCATGTCTTAATTAATGCGTTTTACTGTAATCTGCTGAATACCTGAGCCTTCTTTTGTGATCCCAAGTGATCATGGTGGGGGTGAGGGAGGAAGCAAAACCTAGGACATAGAAACATCAAAATGAGAGGCTAAAAAAATATTCTAAACTATCCAATAACTTATCTAAGTCAAAGGTTTTCAAACTTAAGTGTTGCATTATCAATCACCCACAGAGTTTGTTTTAAAAAAATGCAAATTCCCCAACCATCTCTTAGACATTCTGATTTAACAGGTCTTGATTGAGACTCAAGAATCCTCACTTCTAACAAGCACCTATTTTAATGCAGTTTGACAATATATTACACTGTGAGAACACTTGTCTTAGCGAAGTCGGGGGCAGGTTTTTAAAAATCTGACACAACTCCTAATATGGAACTTGAAAGCAGCCTGCTTTCCCAACTGCATCTGTGCTTGTGGAAAACTGGAACTGTTTTGTAATCGTGCTTTATACTCTGAGGTTTTCTATGTAAACAGCCCCTTATAACTACACACGGGAGCATCATATGCTTCTGCAGAGTTGTTTTTTTCACATCAATCATTTTTTCTCTGCTGGTTCACATTACAATTCCCAAAATGTTTTCTTTTCTTTTCTGATTGACTTGATAGTGATCCAAATCCTTTACTTCTAAATATACATTCTTTTCTAGGATTTTTGTCAAATTGTAAATGATATATGAGCTCCTTGAGGCTAGAGACTTGGTCTAATTATGCAGAAGGGGAATTTTCAACATTTAGAGGACTCCTACGGTGGTAAATCGTTCTGTAAACTAAAGGATCACATTTTAATTGATCTATTTATTAAGTTTAGATTTTTGTGGATGTTTTTAAATTGGGACATCTTTTCTTTTGTGAGACAGCATGGTGTAGTAGAAAGAGCTTCAGAATTAAATGCAAAGAGATCAAGGCTCTAGCCCCAGTTCTGTCATTTTCTTAACTCTGTACATGACTTTGGGCAGATCATTTAATCTGTTTTCTTATTTGTAAGCTAGGGATAATAATAGGAGAGACTATATCATATATTAGAAAGAAAAGAGAGGAAGCCAAAATACAGTTGTGGAAACTAAGCATGTAGGCAAGCTAGAAGGTAATCCACTGAAAGAAAATAGTTGGAGAGTTTTAGTAGTAATTTTCTTTAAAAATTTTTTTCAGTGTTTTGTTGCTTTGTGTTGTTACTGTATAATTTAAATATGAAAAAAAATAATGAGTTCTGGATAAAGGCTGAACTTTGTTCTCATCCAGCCTGAACCACTTGTTTGCTAACTAATTCCAGTCAAAAGAGAAGAAATGTGATATTTTTTAGTTGGTTTCATCTTGAGAAAAGGTCCACTTCTATTTTTCTGTTTAAAAGGTTAGAAATAGCTTCGAGGCCTTCAAATAATGATGATAATGATTCTATGACTCATATATTTTCTTTCTAGCTCATTGGCTTATTATGAGATTCAAATTAGATAAGATATATGAAACTGCTTTGAAAATGGTAAGAAACTATATGGAGTCCTAAGATAATTGTTTATAAACCCCTTCCAACCTTCTCTCTCTCCCTTCCCCCCTACAAGTTTGCTTTTCAAATGATTTAATCAAATTAAAATATTCTAAACCTGGTTATAAAGTTTTAACTCATAGGGTTCTAATTATTTGCCATTATATTTGTAGACTGACATGAGATTGTATGGTGGGCCCATTATTTTGGGGCTGCGCTCATGTAGGAATGCAAAAGCAGAAAAGTGGGAAGCCTAGAGCATCCTCTACAATGGATAATATTGATATTCCATGAACATGTGCCTCGAAACCACATTTAAAGTACTACTTTTAGTTTCACTGAAACTTAGATGGTGTTTTTATTCCCATATAAATATTTTATGTATTTATTTAATGTGTGTTGGAAAAATGCACATTAGAATTTCCTTTTAACAGTAAATTTGTTTTAGTGTTTTAAAAGTTAAATAAAATGTTAATTAAACTGATGGCAAGTGAATGTGAAAAAAATTTATGAAAGTGCTGCCTAAATAGAGTTTAGGAAATAGGAGTTTGAGTGAGCAAGATCCTACTGTAGAGTAGCAAGGGAAAGCTTTGTGGAATATGTTCAGTGTTTCCTAAAGTTTCTTCAATGCATTGTTCAAATTGAGAAGCTTGTACAGTATATTATACTTGGATGAAGAAGAAAGTTTTAGCTTTAAGTGAGGATTAATGGACTTTGTCCATGCATTGTATATATGATCATATATTTCATTGCTGTCAAGAATTATTAATATTTCCCAATGTCTTTACATCTTGTCTTTGAAAGCAAATCCCAGTTGATAAATGATAAGAATGTCCATTTATAGGTTGATTAGCTGATCTGAGCAAGTACTTGAGGATAGCTGTGTGTCATTTTTTGGAGAACAGAGGGTCCTCAATGCAATACTGTGCAATTTCCTTTGACAGAGCAGGCACATAATCTGTGCATATGCGACAAAAGCAGATACTCTTTCTTATACAAGGTTGGACAATTAAGTTCGCGAACTCATTCTAGAAAAAGTGCTACATACCGCATTGCTGAATATCACTACAGTCACCTTCAATGTACTCCCCTTAGGAAGCTATGCACCAACACCAACGCCTAGTCCACCCTTCAAAGCAATTTTGGAACTCTTTTTCTGGAATGACCATCAGAGCTGTCATCGTATTACCCTTGATGTCTTGAATGTCATCAAAATGTCTTCCTTTCAATATTTCCTTCATCTTCCGGGAAAGAAAGAAGTTATTGGGGGCCAGATCAGGTGAGTAGGGAGGGTGTTCCACTACAGTTATTTGTTTACTGGCTAAAGACTCCCTCACAGACAGCACCGTGTGAGCTGGTGCATTTTCGTGATGCAAGAGCCATGAATTGTTGGCGAAAAGTTCAGGTCATCTTCCTTTTTCATCCAGCATTTTCAGCACTTCCAAACAGTCAGCTTGGTTAATTGTTTGTCCAGTTGGTATAAATTTTAATGAATAATCTCTCTGATATCAAAAAAGGTTAGCAACATTGTTGCAACAAGTTTGCAAACTTAATTGTCAGACCTTGTAGTCTAAAGACCTTTCAAAATCTCAACTTATATCAAAAGGACAGCGGGAGCAGTTGCCTTACAATGCCTATGTAATACCATGAGTAAAGCAAATTCCAAAAATATCATCAAAGATAATTTGCCAAATTTGGAATTCAAAATCTAGAAGCCCAAAAAGATCTGTACTGAGGAGAATCATAAGCATACCTGAGGAAACAAAACTTGGATGGCATTACAGGAAGATGCTGTAGTTACTGGGAAGCGGCCACCTTCACAGTTCGCATACTTTGGAAGTATGTTCTATCTAATGGCTTAACTTTGCATAAAAATGAGTAATTTGACTTGCTGGTTCTAAATTAATTACCTGGGCATTGAAAGAATTTACAGAAGAGCGCTGATGGAATTTGTGTGGCAGAGAATCGTCCCTGCCCAGGTTTTCTCGCAGGCCTTTCAACTGTATGAGGGCGCCACATACTGGACTTTAGAGACTAGTCATAAAAAATTAGGTTGGGTCTATTGCTAGATTGGGGGTGGAAGGGGGTAGAAAGAAAGGTCATCTTGGGAAGGAGATCAGGTCTAATCTACTTGAAAGAAGGATCAGCACTTGAGAATGAAAAAGAGGGAAAAATGAAGGAAGCACGTGGAATTGGTGGCAAGGCCACAAACTGAAAAATAAGATAAAACCTGTCTTTTAAAATTAAAATGATTAGAGTAAGTAGATGAACATTTCCCTAAATTTAATGCATTTAAAAGAATTATATAGTGCTTATCATTGTTTTTAATTACATGATTCTTCTTTACATTATTACCTTTTCTGAATACAAAAGCTCTATCCGGTTTTTGAGAATTATGGAAATCTCTTACCCAACTTTCTGTGTCATGGCCTAGATATTTTTCAGTTATTTATTCATCATTCAATATTTATTAAGTACATACCATACACCAGGTATATAATCAGTACTCTCCTATGGCTTGCAGTTTAAGAAGCTAAGCTGTTGCAAGTTTGATTATGATAGGAAAGTACTTTTTGTATGTGGAAACATAACAAGGGAACCTGATTTAGACAGGAAATGGTGAAAGAGAACCTTTAAAGGAAGAGGTGTTTTAAGTTTAGTCAGATCCTCCTATGAGTGCTTTGTAAAAGGAGAATGCGTTTCTGAACTTCTTTGTATATCTTCGCAGTACCTAGTACAAAACCTTGCATCTATAATACATTTGATGAATATCTGTCATGATGATTATTAATTCTTCTATTTGATGTCCAAAGTACTTCGAAGGGATCGGCTTTTAATTAAGTTGTACACACACACACACACACACACACACACACACACACACACACACACGAAATACTGCAGTTACTACAGTCCCTTCTGCTAAGTGAGGGCTTATTTCCCTGCTCAGGCTTTCCAGAAATGTTTTATTATATAAGTTGCTGTGCCTAAGTACTATTGATTTTAAGGATCAGAGACTCCTTCAGGTTTTCTCAAACAGAAGGTGTGCAGTGTAAGAATTCATGACGAAGTAGACGATGTCAAGAACCAAAGCAGCTCTCCACCTGCCATTTTCTATATATCTATTGCTCATTGCTTCCCCACTTATTTCTGAGAGTCCACTTCATTTTCTTCTTCAGTTCACATTTCTATTCTTATTCGTTTTTCTCTTATTCATAGCCTTGGTTTAGAAAGGGCTGTCATGAGTACCACTACCTACGTTACTGGACTGTGTCTCTGAAACTTTCAGCTTCACCTCCCACTGTTAATTGTAGCAGACTCTCCATGTATCCCAATTTTAATTCCCAAGAGTGAGAACCTGAGGGGCCCAGCTCTCCTTTTGTGCCAAATCCCATCATAGGGTTCTGGCAGAGGCAGTCCTAGCATCAGGTACCACCTCTGGCCCAGGCACCTCTAGCCTCTACAAAGCATGGCTGCCTAGGTTGTAGGAATTGTGGACAGGGGTCCGTCTTCATAAGGGGTGTGAGCAGTGTCTGCCTACACTCACCAAATGCCCATGAGTGTGTGTGTGTGTGTGTGTGTGTGTATATATATATATATATATATATATATATATATATATCCACATACGCTCACAAGTTTTTCATTTCCTATGATGTATACTAACAACACTTCCACAAACACTAAAATCATTTTATTGATTAAAAACCATCATAACTCCAGTTCTTGTTTTCTCCTTCTTCAGTTTTTCCTGTTTTTCATAATGTCCTTCAAACCATTTACAGGACCTTCTCATAAGTTTTAAGTATGATGATGTTTCCATAAAGTCTTAAACCTTAGAGACTCCTTGTCTCTCCTTTTCCTGAGCTTTCCATAACAGAGCCCATATAAATTCCCAATTTCTGGTGTTTTCCCTTTCTTATACCATCCCTTCTCATTTTGCTTTCAAAATATTGGATAAACTCTATTTGGAGAACATGTAAGGCTAGGTCTCTTCATTTCATGTTCTATTTTGAGGCAGGTTCTTTTAACATTTCTCCCACAAATGAATTTGATGTTCAGTGATATGCTGAATGAATGAGTTAAAATAGAAAAAATAAGGCTTTTCTAGATTAAAGGAATCAAGTCTAATATAAAATTTCCAAAATTTTTCAACTTTGATTTAATTCCAAAGTTATGTAATACTTACTATCTCAGTAATAGACATTGAGTCTATAGCATAAATAGCCCAAGTTTCTAATTTCATTTTATTTTATACTTTTTTTGTGTGTGCTCCGAAAAAGCATTCTTTCATGGCTGTAGCCAGAATCAAGGTAAGTATTTCCTTCCTTTGGCCTTCTTTAATTTTTAAGCACTAATGGACTGCAATTTTTAAAATAGCAGTCAAACAGTGCACTGATATGCAGTCTTCTGTGGCATTTCTCTTCCCTTTTAGCTAATTGTAATTCCTTGTTAATGTGTTTTGGTATATGGGTTTATTCTCCAGCTCTTCTTAGGAGATGGCAAAAGTACAAGAGTCTAAAGCTAACAACATATTCTTTCTCTCTGGAAGGCCAAGAAGAGTGATAATTTTGAAAAACGGTGTAATGTAACATTCACCACCAATCTCTAAAGATTCAAATGAGAACTATCTAGGTTTTACCACTATCGTTGATAGGCACTCAGTAAATATTTGTTAAAATGACTGACAGCATTCTCATTGTCAAAGTGTGTGGTAACAAGTACTTAAAAATCAAGTTTACTTTGGGTGAAACATAAAGAGTAAATAATGACAGCACTGCCTTCCAGAAAAGTCTCAAAATTAACTGTGTAGCACTTGCTGAAACTTCATCCTGTTTTGAAAAGACTGCCAGAGATGTCCACGTCGCCTCACACGCAGGGCCCTTCTTTTCCACAGACCACAGCCAGTGTCCTCATTCTTGTTTGGGGCCCAGAAGCACTCCTGGACTCCTTTCTCACTACTTATTTAAATTTGCTTATCTGCCAGTAGATCAGTGGTCTTAGTCTATTCTTTTTTAACATCTTTAAGGGAAAGAATATCTAGGTGTCACATTGTTATTAAAAGGACATCATAAATTATTGCTATGACAACCTTAATTATATATTAGAGATAAATCAGATACCCCCATGAGAAGTCGGGATAAATCATTGCCCACACTAATACTTTAAGGCCAATTTACGAGGAAAACACTTACAACTGAGAAAGCTCTATTCGTTCACTTATTTGTATATGCTCTGGGAAATGCTTGCTATTATTTGATTTTAGCAGATCATCTAGCTTCACCTTGCAAAATCGTTGTTCCATTGAGTCTGAGAACGAGTGGTCTTAGTTATTTACCTATTGACAATTTAAAAAATAAATCAGTCTAATATAAAGTCTAATGTAAAATTTTTAGACTTTCAGGAAATTTATCACTGCTTTTCTTATTTAAAAAAAAGCAGTCGTGGGCCGGCCGAGTGGCGCGATGGTTAAGAACTGGCTTGGGACACCAGAGGGCCCCGGTTTGGATCCCACATATGAGGGCCAGTGACACTGCCCTCCACAGCTAAGATGCTGAACAACAGCTCAACCTGGAGCTGG
>NW_017732205.1:535931-546193 GCF_001890085.2 Hipposideros armiger
TCCTCCACAACTAGACTGAAGAACAAAACAACAGCAACTTGTCTGTTCCCCTTCCCCAACTCCCCACCACTGTTCCCATCTCCCCAATTCCCCAATTAAAAAAAAAAAAAGCAGTCGTGCCTGTACTTAACATCTTGATAAATTCTGACATGCCTTGTACTTAGTGCCTGTCCTTTCCTGCCCTCAGCTCCTACCACCCTCCTCCCCCACCACACATATATGCATTCTTCTTTCACATAAGTGTGTGATTTTATAATTATGGCTGAATAAACATAAATTAGAGATGAAAAAGGTCAATTTTGCTAAAATCTAAAATTAAGCACTATAGCATTCAGGCTCAGTGTCCTTTAAAAAAAAAATCACCATCATTCTTAAACTGTCTGGGATGGTGGTGTGAAAGTGCAAAAGATGTGGCTATGAGCTGTGATTTCAAATTATACATTTTTTAAAAGTCCACAAGATGAATAGAAAATTATGTGACTCCTTGGTCTCAGAAATTCCCACAAATAACCTCAAAGTTTTATAGTACTACAATACATTGTGTTCAGCACTCAATCCCAAATAACAGCTGCCTGGCAACTGGCAGCATTGCATAGTGTCTATTTCCCCCCTTCTATGTTGTAAGTTGTTTTCTTTAAAAATTATATTTTTTGCTTTGTACATAAGTAATATGCATGCTGATGGTTTAAAAGGAAAAGAAAAGGAAAGAACAATTCTGAGGGATTCAGAAACTGATGTAACTAAACCATCTTGGAAGTATCAGTACACCACCAACCAGGGAGTCAATTCATTTCAGGGTGATCTTAATCTTGTTCTGACCTTCAGGATGGGTGAGATGAGTAGGAAGAGGCTCAGTTTATATTCCCAAGGCTAATGAATGGTTTCATTATATGACCTGACTGTATCTGCTGCACAGTCACAGTGACAAAGAGGACGTTTGTTTCTATGTCTAAAGACTTTTTTTAAAAGCCTTTATGCCTGCTCCAGAGAGGAGAACTGTCACCACACAGGATGCTTATCAAAGACACTGTCATAGTTCCAGCTTGCCCCACCCATGCCCCAGTTGCTACCTGTTGTTGCGTGTGTGTTACCATTTCCAAGCCATCTTCTGTTGAATTTCAAGTGAGGCCACTCTGGGCAGCAGTCTCCTGTTTTACATCTTTAGAATGACCTCCCTCATCTTGCATTTACATGTGACCCAAGGCAGCACAGATTAGATTTCCTGGCTTCCTAGGTTAGAGTGAAGTTCAACACTGATACATGGGGTCAGACTACATTGGGCTCAGGAAGTTGATCATGAAACTAAATTGACCCAACGTTAATAAGTGTAAGTAAGCCCAGAAAATTTGAAATTGAATTTAAGTGAATCTGTTCAATAGTCCTCCCTTTTTGTGCTCCAGGCATAGATTTCCAGTCTCTATAAAGAACTTTACAGCTCTACTACTGCACCTTTGATGAGATTTTTTTTTAAATAGCAGTATGTTATCTTAGCTTTTCATTTATTTATTTAGAAGGACAGCTTATTTATCTGAGACAATTATTACCCACAAGAGGCTTTTTACCTGGAATTCAGGTGAACTTGGGTTCCTGGAATGGCAGCCTATAGGTCATTTGGATATTCTCCCACCTCTCTGGTCTTTTGCTAATAGTCCCCCTAATCTGAGCATTTCCTGGAACCCTGTTAGGCTGTAGCCACCTCACTAGTCATCCTTCCAGCCCTGGCTGTTGACTGTGCCAAGAGAAATGTGTGACCAAGTAGTCAGACTACGTTACTCAGCAAACTCATTAATCTCTGGCCTGGGTCAGACACCAGTCTTCATATCTGCTTTCTGGTGATTACACAAGGTAACAGAATTGATTTTAGACAATTCTGCCACTTGATTGTTGCGTCGAGCCTTGAAAAATGTAGGCTAGATTAAGAAGGCAAAGGACAGAGGTTCCAGCTCTTTAATATTTTATAGTCTTCCAGTTTAGTTTTCTCTGTTCTACCGAGGAGTGAAGCCACCCAAGGTATTCTTAAAACTCAGAGATGAATGAATCTCCAAGGTGACAAAGCCCCATGAGGCGACAATGACTATCTCTCTGGTGTTTGTCTCTCTTAATCCCGCAAATGTTTTCAGGAAAGGAAGAAATGATAAATCTAAACTGAGAGAGTTGACATCGGAGGCCAGTGGTATGGAATCTTAGTTCAGTCCCATGTGAGGAGGATTTCAAAATATCAAATAAAATCAATATGAATCGGAGGAGAAAAAGGACTCCAAAAGGGCAGGAAACAAACTTTAAATTACTAATACTAGGCAATTTAATTAATTTAATTTATTGAATTCTTATAACTATTCTGCAAGATTATTATTTGCATGCCTATTTTACAAAAAATAGACAAAGTTAACTAACTCTCCAAGTACTACATACCTATTATGCTGGGTTTCACAGCCAGTATTATCTCAGTGTAAAACATAGATTCTTTCAAATAACATTGTTTTGCTCCAAGGGTAAAAGAGAGCCTTCGTTACAATGTGAAGTTGGCTGTCACATTTCCTAAAATATATATTTTGGCAGCTCATTTTCTATAATGATTTCCATCTAGGATTCCTATTAACTTTTTTAGGTCAAGAGAGTAGTATCCCATAAGACTTCGTATACTATTCTGGGAGAAACGTGTTCACTCACATCATCTGGCCCATTAGCTAACCACTCAGTGGCACTGGACACTGTTAGACTATCCTTCTTTCCTGAAAACTGGTTTTCCTTCAACTAAATTAAAATACTCTTTACTTCCCTTTCTGGTATCCTCTTCTACTCATTCCTTAAATACTGGTGTGTCTCAGGAGCTGATCTTAGGCTGCTTGCTCTTCTTACTCTACATATGGAAGTTCTATAGCTGGGGGTCAGTAACTAAAGAAAAGATGCTCCCAACTGACTTATTCTAATCTACTTTTATTTTATATTATGCTATATAATTTGCTTAAATTTTTCTATTTCTCCTTTTTCACCCTACCTAATCCAGTTAAACTCTATTCCAGGGATGTTTATCTCTGGCTCACTGAGCAGGCCTAAAGCAGTAATAAGAAGATAATGAGCAATCAATAAAAATTTTTTGAATGAGTTAATATCATGAGGACCAGTACATGTTGTGTAAGTGCTTCTAGAGCATGTACCATTTGGTCCTTCTTTTTTTGGATTAATGGACATTTACTGAAAAACCATTGATGGAAGATAGGTTTCATCTTATTTGTAGCTGTGGTTGAATAGGGGTCTGCTTGGAGATCTATGTTGAAAGTACTTAGCAGTGGAAAAAAAGTGCTGTAATCTATTAATGCTGCCATGCCAAATACAAATAACATAATAATATCACTTACTGAGCATGGACCATACACTGTGATGAGCACATTAACTGGATTATCTCAATTAGATCTCACAACAGCTCCATGAGATATCATTATTACCCTTGTCTTTACATGAATGTAACTGAGACAGACATTGATAGCCTACCCCAAGACCACATAGCAAACAAATGGTAGACTTAGGATTTAAACCTAATCTGTCACACTTTTGAAGCCATGGGTTTAAGCATTATGCTATTACTATACTTATAATAAGGAGTGGTGGTCTTTTTTTTTTCCTGGTTTTTGCCATTCTTGGCCAAATTAAACTACTATGAAGAGGAGAGGAAAGAATAGTATAGGTGATGATTGTATATAAGAAGAAGGATTCTCTGCCCTATGAGGTCTCAGTTATCACATCTCAAAAATGGTTTACTTAATTTTAAAAAAATTCACACACACTTTTTTTTCCTTTCCAATCAATCACAAAAGTTGCTGATATAGGAGAGAGACCCTCATTTTTACAATCATTTCACAGTAAGTAGGCAATCTGATGCTCTAATTTTCTCAAATACTTTAATGTGTATATCCTATAAACGGACATATCTCCCACACAACCACAACACCAACATCAAAACTGAGAAATTAACATTGTGACATTAAGACCATATAATATTCAGCCTTGATATTCAGATTTGTCCAGTTATACTAATTATATCCTTAATAGCAAATGGACACTGTTCAGAATCACGCTATGTATTCAGTTGGCATATCCTTTAGTCTCAGCAATTCACCAAAGTTAAGGTCACCTGCCCCAGCACTGATTGCCACAGTGGTTTCCTCTCATGTATCTCCAGTAAGCTGTTGCTCCTCTAGTCTCCTGTCTCTCTCTCCAATTTTGGGAGCAGTGGGTTGTCCTGTGTCTTCCCTTCTTATGGACCCAAAAACAGTTGATTTTTGAGTCTTTTCAGCTTTTTACTTATTGTTAGGACAGAATGACAACTTCCAAGCTCCTCACATGAAGAACCGGAAACCAGAAGACCCAGGTAGTCTCTTCACCTAAAAGAGTTCCTTGGGGCTTTCTTTGATTTTTCACAGCCTTGAAATATTACAGGGCAATTGTTTTGTAGATTGTTGCTCAACTTGGGTTTAAGTAATGGTTCTTCAATTTATTTACATTTTCCAAGAACAGCTCAGAAAGAAGGTTGTGTTTTTTGAGTGCCATCTTATCTAGTGGTTCATGATTTAATTTGTCCCATCATTGATGAGGTCCACTTTGAACCTTTGAATAAGGTTGTGGCTGCTGGATTTCTCCACTGTAAAGTTACTCTTTCACTCCTTAAAACTAATATGTATTTAGGAAACTATGAAGTAATGGATATTTTAATTAGCTTGACCTAATAGCTATTTCATAATGTACATGTGTATCAAAACATCACAATGTATATCTTAAATATATATATATAGCTTTTATAATTAAATAATAAAATTTTATAGTATTTTATAGGACAAGACTTTGAAACTTTGTCCACAGGAAACTTTGCTCTCCTTACCCCATTCAGGCTATGACTCTTCACAGCAGCTGCCCCCACCCCAGGATACTATACTCAACTCCCTCAGCTCCAACATTCCATGACAAGTTATATCTATATGGACATGTGCTTAATTCTCCTTGAACTCTGGCCTCTCTCCACCACCATGGGTCCCTGCTTCTTCCAACACAGTGCTTGCTTATTTCTGCCCACCTGTTGGCTTTAGAACTAAATTTTTCAGGACGGGAAGGGGAACTAGAGATTAAATATTATTTAAAATCACTTCCAACTGCAGCATTTTATGATAAATGAATATGGTTAAACATTGCAAGTTTATGCTCAGAAAATGGGGGTAGAGGTGTGCTGAGATCATTGGGGAAATGACCATGCCTGAATAATCACTGAAACCAGGACAAAGTGAGGCACTGAGTAGCTTGGACTAGGGCTGAATGTATCACACTGGGGCATCTAGCTAGAAGCACAAGATCCAAAAGTAGGCAGAGAAGTCAGGGTATGTCTACCCATAGCCCCCAGAAAAGAGGGGCGTGATGACAGTGGATGGTCAGAAAGCAACAAGTGTCCATTAGAGTAGTCATGGCAAAAAAAAAGGAAAATATTTAACAACACTAACCAGCAAGTATCTTAATATGAGTTAGAGTGATTAAATCTTAAGCATTTTGGGAACAATTCATTGGGTCAAAGTAATAACGTTTGCTGACTACTCGTTTTTAGACCAATAGATGCCATGAACATTTTTATTTCTCTTGCCAACAGTGTAAGCTGATACCAGGCTCTAATTAATTGATGTTATGCTGCCCTCCTTTGGTTGAATTTGAAATACCTTCCTTACTAAGGAACTATTTCGGTATGTTTTTAACACAGAGAGGTAATCAGGATTTTAATTACAAAATTCCTTTTTTTTTATATTTACATGAATGGTAAATAATTTTGGGGAAAAGAATAAATAGAATGTACATTTATGCAATAAATTTAAAAGTCACTAGCAAAACCCATTTTTGTCACAACTACTCAACTCTCCTATTATAGCATGAAAGTGCAGTATACAATACATAAACCAATGGACACAGTTGTGTTTCAATTAAACTTTATTTACAGAAACAGACAGTGGTCTGGGTTTGGCCCATAGGCTGTAGTTTACAAACTGCTACTTTAGATTATTAATATTGAGAGAACTTCCACTTCCAGCCATGTTGATGACTAGAGTCAACCTCCTACTTTAAACAAATAAAAAATGGAATAAAACACATGAAACAATAGTTTTCAGACACTGGGCAACAGGCAGCATAGGATAATGATCCTTGAGAAAAGAGAAATAAATATCGTGAGCCCTGCAATTGCTCCAGCTTACCGTATGGAGAGAGTTTTTAGGCTACAGTGCAAGGAGAAGGAGGAGGAAACCCAAACAGACCAGTGGTCTCACTGAGTTAGTAAGTCAGAGATTGAAGTTCAGAGAGGTAGCTAGATATTGCAGGGCAAAATATTGGAGAAGAGAGGAGAAGAGAGGGAAAGGATGGGGAGAGAGAGAAAGAGATCTGTAGAAGGGACTACTGGAGTCAAAAGCTGATTTGTGATCTTTAAATTACCCAGGATTGGGAAAGAATATATAAAAAGGAGCAGGCCACAGCCGGCCGAATGGCACGTTGGTTAAGAGCTGGCTTGGGATGCCAGAGGGCCCCGGTTCAGATCCCACATATGAGGGCCAGTGACACTGCTCTCTACAGCTAAGATGCTGAACAACGGCTCAACCTGGAGCTGGGCTGCTGTGAGTCACCGGCAATGGCAGGTGGGTTGTCATGGGCTACAGTGTGTAGCCAGCAGCCAGTGTGAGTGGCCAGCAGCCAGCGTGAGCAGTCAGCAGCCGCTGTGAGCGGCTGTCCAGAAGCCGGTGACTGATCTGCCTTGCCTGGGAAGAGCCCAATGATGGTGCCAATTTGGGCCAGTGAAGCAACATCCTCCACAACTAGACTGAAGAACAAAAAATTAGCAACTTTTCTGTTCCCCTTCCCCCAATTCCCCAATAAAAATCTTTAAAAAAAAAAAAAAGCAGGCCAGCTATCCCCAGGTCTGACACAGGACTTGAAATATTTCATTTTCCACCAGCCAAAGTTCAGAAACTTACTAATACAAGGTGCACTGAGGAGAGACCTCACAAGGATATTCCCTGGGTAGTGAGATGATATTGCCCTAGACTATAAAGTCTACTCCATACATTCTAACGAAGCTTAAAAGTAAACATCAAAAGAATCACACAGATTCCAGGTAACTTAACAATGTCCTAAAACAAAGCCCAACCATATACAAAGGACTTAACAAATCTAGTACCCAGTAAAGTAAAACTTACAATGTTCGAAAGTTAGCAGGCATGCAAAGAAACAGGAAAATAGAACCATAAGCAGTAGCAACAATAATCAAGAAACCAGGCCTAGAAATGACACAAAGGATAGAAGTGGCAGACAAGGAGGTTAAAACACATGTTATAAATGCACCCCGTAAACTCAAGAAAGTACAACAAAAGATGAACATGATGAAGAAATAAATGAAAGATTTCAAAAAGGAACAAATTAAACTTCTATAATAGAAAGTGAAGAATATAACACCTAAAGTGATAAATACATTGGATGGGATTAACGTTACATATGGTATTGCAGAAGAAAATATCAATGAACTTGAAGACATAGCATCAGCGGCCTGTGTGATAATATTAAATGGTCTGACATTTCTATATTAGAGTCCCAGAAGATGAAAAATATTGAAAAAATAAGGTCTAAAACTTTTCCAAATTTGATGAAAATTATAAAACCACACATTCAAGAAGTTCAAGAAACTCCTAGTAGAAGATACAAGAAGGAAATCACACCAAGGCATATCATAATCAAATCACTGAAAAATAATGATAGAAAATCTTAAAAGCAGTCAGAGAAAAAGAAAACACATTATGCAAAGAGGAATAAAATTTTAAAATGATAGCAGTCTTCCCTTCAAAAATAATGCAAGCCAAAAGACAGTGGAGCAACATCTTTACAGTACTGAAAGAAAAAATATATAGCAACTTAGAATTCTATACCCAGAAAAAATAGATTTCAAAAATTAAGGCAAAATACTTTCTGAGATAAACAAAAGCCAAGAGAATTCTTTACCAGTAGACCTGAGAAACAAGAAACATTAAAGAAGTTATTCAAGAAAGAAAATGATACCAGATAGAAATTTAGTTCTACAGTAAGGAATGAAGAGCACCAGAAATGGTAACTATGTGGGTAAATGTATGATAATGGTAAGTATGGCTGGTTAAATGGTAAATATGTGAGTAAATATAGAAAAAACTAATCTCATTCAAAAAAATCTCTTAAAATATTATTGACTATTTAAAACAAATATATCAATGTATGAGGGTTTAAAACATAAAAATGTGTGACAATAGCACAAGGATGAGAGAGAGGAAAAAGTATATTGTCATAATACCCTTACATTATATGTGGTACATAATATTAATTGACAGTAAACTATAATATGCTAAATAAAGATATAATTTAAATCCTAGAGAGTCTGCTATAAAAATAAAATTAAGTGTAATAGTATAGCTAATAAACTAACCGTGGAGATAATGGAATAGCTTTTTAAAAATCAACCCAAAAGAAGGAAAAGAAACACATGGGCAATTAGAAAACAAATAGCAAAATGGTAGATGCATACCCAGCCATTTTGATAATCCCATTAAATGTAAATGGCCCAACCACTCCAATACGAAGCAAAACTTGGCAAACTGAAGAAAAAGGCAAGGTCCAACTATATGCCATATACAAGAAACTCACTTTCAATATAAAAATTTTTTTTAATTCATGTAAAACACGTATAGATTAAAAGTAAAAGGTTGCAATGAGATATATCATGCTAACACTAATCAAAAGAAAGCATGAGTGTATAATATTAAACAAGTTGATTTCAGAATGAGAAATATTACCAGAGATAAAGAGAGACATTTCAAAATAAAGGGATCAAGTCATCAACAGGATGTAATAATCCTAAATGTAATGCACCTAATAACAGAGTTTTAAAATACATGTAGCAAAAACTTATAGAACTTAAAAGGCAGATGGACAAATCCAAAATTATAGTTGGAGATTTCAGTGCTTCTCTCTTGGTGGTTGATAGAACAAATAGAAAAACAGAAAGAATATAGAAAATGTCAACAACAACTTGACCTGATTAACATTTATAGAACAGTCCAACCAACAAAAGCAGAATATAATTCTTTGAATTCACATGGAACAGTAACCAAGATAGACCATATTCTGAGCCATAAAATAAGTCCCAATAAATTTAAACTATAGTCTTTGACCACAACAGATTCAGATTAGAAAACAATAACAGAAAGATATGTGGAAAATCCCCAGTATTTGGAAATTAACACAATTTTACATTATTATTGCCAATTGGATGAAAATGATGTGAAAGTGTGCAGATCAGAGATTATTCTTATTTATCCTTTTAGCAATTTTCTGAAGCTCTGTGTGAAAAGTTTATAGATTTATGTTGAGACCAGGTTAAAATTCTGTTGTCCAAATAGATTAAGCAGAGTGTTATAGAAAAAAAGTATTGGGCCAGCCGAGTGGCGCATTGGTTAAGAGCTGGCTTGGGACGCCATAGGGCCCCGGTTCGGATCCCCCATATGAGGGCCAGTGACACTGCCCTCTACAGCTAAGATGCTGAACAACAGCTCAACCTGAAGCTCAGCTGCCGTGAGTCTCCAGCGACGGCGTAGGCTGCAGCCCCTGCTGCAGTGGGTTGTCGTGGGCTACCGTGTGTATCCAGCAGCCAGCGTGAGCGGCCATCCAGAAGCGGAGACTGATCGGCCTCACCCGGGAAGAGCGCAATGATGGTGCCAACTTGGGCCAGTGAAGAAGCAACGTCCTCTACAACTAGATTGAAGAACAAAAGGACAGCAACTGGTCTGTTCCCCTTCCCCCAATTCCCCAGCGCTGTTCCCATCCCCCAACTCCCCAATTCCTCCCCCCAAAAAAAGTATTATTCTTTCATATATTAAAAATTACCATAGGTCTTTTCAGAGAGAGAGAGAGAGAGAGAGAGAGAGATTTCAAAAACATTATTTGAGTTGCTGCCACAATAAAAAAAAACTATTCAGATTTAAAGAGATATACCCTTTCAGAAGCCCAGAGCAATTCAACTTTTCCTCAGAAGAGCCACAAGAAGAAAAAATGTCCAATTTTTGGGGGGCCGGCCAAGTGGTGCAATGGTTAAGAACTGGCTTTGGATGCCAGAGAGCCCCGGTTCGGATCCACATATGAGGGCCAGTGACACTGCCCTCTACAGCTAAGATGCTGAACAACAGCTCAACCTGGTGCTGGGCTGCCGTGAGTCGCCGTCGATG
>NW_017732205.1:546278-565042 GCF_001890085.2 Hipposideros armiger
GCCAACTTGGGCCAGTGAAGCAACGTCCTCCACAACTAGACTGAAGAACAAAAGGAGAGCAACTTGTCTGTTCCCCCAATTCCCCAGCACTGTTCCCATCCCCCAATTCCCCAATAAAAAAATCTTTTAAAAAAATGTCCAATTTTTAATCTGTAAAAATATTTTACTGTAACTATAAACCCCCAGGAAGAATATGACTGATTTAGGCATTTGTTAAGTGGAAGTGAACTAATATGCATTAGTTATTTACCATGGTTTAGGCAGCATAGTAGAATTTTATTTATAATCTTTTTATCTGCTAATCCTCAAAAGTGTTTTATAAGTTTGAGGTTAGAGATGAAAAAATTGAAGCAGAAAGAGATTTAAAAAGTAACTTGCACAAAGTCACACAACCAGTAAATGGTAGAGAGAATACTCCAATCTAGGTCTTTACGATTTCATTACCCAAATTACATAATTTGGATGATAAGAGACAACAGATTTCCTTCTTTTTCTCTATCCTTTCATTAAACATTTAGTTTCTTTTTTTTAAAATTAGTTTCAGGTGTACAAAGCAATGTAACAGTTAGACTTTTACATACCTCACAAAGTGATAACCATCCCCACCCCCCACCACCACCACCACCCCCCAGCTCAATCTACTACCCCTCTGACATCTTATATAGCTGTTGCAATTCCATTGACTAGCAGCCAACGGGAAAGAACAGAGCCCTTTAGTCACCGAATCACTTTGTAAAGTTACTGGTTCCCAAGTGGTGTGAAAACATGAATGAGGTATTTAGACATTTGTCATCCTGACCGACACCCTCATCCCAAGTAGAGGAATGCTATGTGCAGATGTCAAATAACTAGTAACTCTAATGGAATTATTAGGTAATTTTTGATCAAGTGAAAAGCTTAAAAACTTTTCAAAGAGGATATGCTTTATAGAACAATATCCAGTGCAAACCATGCATACCTTAGATGTTAAATTTGTAGTTGTGGGCACATGATAAAACCCACCTTTGCACAGAATTATCACCCTGTTCAATCAGGTATGAAGTTTTCTTTTCTTTCCAACTCCCATTTCCTGACATCAGCTTAAAATTCGTTTACCTGTGAGCTCAGATAAGAGATTTCTGTCGTTTGACTCTAGTGGTTCAGAAAGTTCAAATTCCACAACATCCAAAGTGTTAGAAACCTTTTGATGAATGCAATTGAACTTTTTTACAGGAAAAGACTCCTCCGTGGAGCATGTTGACTCAGTTTATTTCAACTTATTAATACCAGAATGACTGAGGGACACCAATATAGAGCTGAGCTTGTAGAGAATGAGACCATACACGTTTACAGAGTGTCAGCACAGCATTTCACCCACCAACTACCCGCAGAGAAATGGTCAAAGATAAGATGTAACATCGTGTATTATGTTGTGGTAGAGCGCATTGATTCACTCCAAGTCAACATATGTTTAGTGAACTCCTACTATAGTTGCATAGACAGTAAAAAAAAAAAATTATTCCACGTTCTTCAGAAGTTTTAATGTTGGAAGGTTGTAAGACAGATAAATAAATAGTCGTATATAAGACAGAACAAGGAAAGTGTCTTAAAGGAGATACAAGGTGCTCTCAGGATTCAGGGGAGAAATTATAGCTCCTTGGGAGGAGATCTAGGCCCTAAAGGAGAAGTAGTCCTTAGTGCTTAGACAGACAGGAACTTAGTGTGAAGGAGGCAACAGGTGATGTTTCGGAGAGAGAAAGCATCATCAGTAAACACACTAGCTAGCTGTGTTAAGGAAATAGTCATTAACTGTATCTGGAATTCAAGTTCTCTCACACTACATCTAGAGCAACGGTGGGAGATAAGATTGGAAAAGTAGATTAAGGTCTTATTCAAGAGGATTTAGAATATAGAACTGGATATTTGTAATTCAGGAGTCATTATTGATGTAAATATAGTCACATTGATTTACCATAGTTATTGGTACCCTTGCAAATATAGACTAACCAACTGCTTCCAGTCTCTTTTCACACATAATTTCATCATTTATAATGGTTATATAGCATTTCATTATATGGATTTGCCAAAATTTATTTAACCATTACCCTATTGTTGAACCTATGGGCTGTCTCTAATAGTCTGCAATTGCAAAAATTTTCAATGACCTTTGCTCATTTTTTTTCTCTTTCACATTACTTCCACACACTAGAAGCTTAGATATTAAACTGCTTGGATAAGATATAAAACAATTTAAGATTCCTAGTATGTATTTTAAAATAAATTTGCTCAAGCATCTTTGCAAATTTACAATTCCCCTTGAGGTTTTAAATTTAATAGTCTGTGTGGATTTTAATTTTGGTTCCTGAGTACCATTTAAGTGCTGCTAAGCCTCTGATAAATATTACTCTGTGAAAGAGTACCCCTTTAAAAATAATCTTACTCTCAATAAGCGAACTTTAATAAGCTTGACTAAATATTTAGAAAGCATGTTGCATTCAGTGAAACTTTATATGATAAACAATGAGTGTAACAGAAGATCTTACTGGATGACTAGTCTGTAATTGTCTCAAGGAAAGCATACAATGTAACTAGTTCTTTTGGGTACTTCCTCAAACAGCCAACACAATGGGGAAAGTAGAGGAAATGTCCCATGAATACTATGAATAGGGAACCAAAAAGCCTAAGGTATAAATTTGGAGAAATGACATCTTTAGAAAACAAACTAACAAAAGAGAACACCTTCCAGAGCAACCTGAGATGCCTGAAAGGCCAACGTTCACCAGAATTGGAGATTTACAAAGGCTGCACAGGGATAAGGGGCATATTTGACCTTCACTATGATTAACAAGCCCTTCTTTGAAATCACGTTGGTGCTGCTGGCCTCTTCCACTGTCTTTTCCCTAGAACTGAAACCGATTCTCTTTCAACAAAGAAGAGTGAACAGAGAAAGTTTAAAACTCTTGAATAATTTGCCAACCTCATCAATTCAGCAGTGTCTACCACACAGGAAAAACTTCCTGCTTCCCCAGACGTCTGTGAATCCTCATCAGTACCAGAAAGAACACACGCTGGCCATTCTTCATGAGATGCTTCAGCAGATCTTCAACCTCTTCAGGGCAAATATTCCTCTGGATACTTGGGAGCAAAGCCATATGGAGAAGTTCCTCATTGAACTTCATCAGCAGCTGGAATACCTAGAAATGCTCATGGGACTGCAAGCAGAGCAGAAAAGTGGCACCTTAGATAGTGAAAACCTTAGGCTGCAGGTGAAAATGTACTTCCGAAGGATCCGTGATTACCTGGAAAACCAGGAATACAGCAGCTGTGCCTGGACCATTGTCCGAGTAGAAATTAACCGGTGTCTATTCTTTGTGTTCCGACTCACAGGAACCCTGAGCAAACAAGAAATGGACCCTTGAACCATGTGGAACAAGAGGCAACTGCAGGCTTTAAAAGCATAGGGTAGGTGCTTATTTCTTCCTGTCATAAAATGGTAGTATTGTTTTGGTTTTGTGTGTACACACATGTATTTGTCTGTGCCTTATGCATATTGACAACACTGGTTTTTACTTTGTAATGTCGCTTTATATTTTTCCATCTGTCTTAAATTTTTGAGTTGAAATTGATTCATTAATGTTTCATAATTGGCTCTTCAAATGGGTATGTTTTTATAAAAGTTGGCTACGTAGATACAATGAAATATGTCTCCACTGTAATCATACTTCCCTAGACATAGAACATCCATTCCAATGATTTTCTTATTTGCCAGAAATTAGTAGAAGCAATGAGAAATACCAGGAAGAATTTGCATTGCAAGATTTGAAAATGTCATTACTGAAGTATCACTGAATATTTTTACAGGTGACACAATAGAAATATAGCCAAAATATATGAACAAACAGTTCACAGAAGGTTCACCCTCACTCGTAATAATGAAAGTACAAGTTAAAAATGAATAAGGTGTCATTTATTACCTATCAGGTAAAAGCCCAAAGTTTGATTAAAAAAAAAAAAAGGAAAACATTCTCACAGCGACATTGGTGAAGGATGCTCTTATAATTTTCCAGAGCACTGGAGATTGGTACGATCACTGTGGAGGCAGTTTGTTGATATCTATCAAAATTACAGATGTATAAGTCTGTGATGCATCAATTCTAGGTCTGGATATGTATCCTATAAAAATACTTAAACTGCTTTCAATAAGCATCTCCCTGCATGAGTTTTTTTCAAAACACAATTTGCAATACATCGCCATATATTGTTTGTAAATAGCATATAATTCCCCATTTCATAGAATAAATTCATTTTCTTTTCATCCCTTGTTGTCTTAATAAAAATCAAAATGTAAAAAAAAATACTTGCACATGTGTAAGATGACTTACATATAATATTATTCATTGCAGCATTATTTATAATATCAAAAGACAGGAAACACTCAAATTCTTCTAATTAGACGTGGGTAAGGTATATTCAAACAAAGGAACACTATTCAGCTGGAGAAAAAGCATTAGGGTTCTCTTCCGATAAAAAAGTAAAAAATAAAGTAAAAGAGCAAAAAAAATAGGCAAGATTCAGAACAGTGTGTATAAAACGTTGTATTCATAAAATAAATTTTATATTTGACCTTACTTGTGTATGAATAAATAAAAAACATATAAGAAATAATTACAATGGGGGAGGGGGAGGAGGCGAGACTAAGGGAGAAAGACAGGGTGGGAGAGGTTTTTATAGCATATTTTTATATTTTCATTTTTAATGTGAATTTTACCAACTAAAGCAATAAAGTAAAATGTAATGTATCTAACAAGTCATCTGTGAGAAATACGCATGGAGGCTTGTTGATGAAAGGAACTGCTAGGTGAAGGTTAGAAGAAGCAGGACTGAGCCAGCCTTCCTTTGGTTGAGGCGGCTGCAAGGAGGAGGGCTGGACAGAAGCACACCCATACCAAGGTAGAGGGTTCCTGCTCCTGTGGGGAGGCCAGTGATAAAGGAGTCTAGCTCTTCCAACTAGGACTTTTGCCCAATGTAAGAAGCAGAGCCATGGCCCCCAAATCTGGAGTTAGTTCTATTACTTTGTCATGGTCTGCTTCAGACTCATTGTATACTGTTAAAAGTTATCACTGAATGTAAACTTGCTGAGGAACACAGCATATTCCGTTTCAGTTTAATTAGTGTAGGTGAGTCCGTGTATTAACCTGTGGCTGATACTTCCAGATTTGGCTTGAAAGGAAGGGGGAGGAACCAAATAGGATCATGAGAATGAGGCAAGGTCGGCTGTAATCGTGAAGGGAGTGAGGAAACAGAGGCTAGGCAGTCAGGAGGAAGTCTTCATCGGCTTCACACTTCAACCCAAGCATTGACCTATTTACCTTCAAGTTCACACAGAGGTAGGGAAGTGGAAAGAACAGAAATATTTACCAGCACTCAAAAGCAAATGCAGGTTATTTGCTTCCCATGGTCTGTAGAATCTCTGTTGTTTTCTTTAAACTAGGAAATTTTCAGAATCAAATACTTCATTTAACATGTTATTCAATTCTCAAATTAATTGTGCAAGGTAGTTTCATTATTATCTTCTTTTCTCAGGTGAAGAGATGACTTTAAAGATTAAGTAACTTGCTCAAAGTAACAGCAAGCCACAGAGCTAGCAAATGCCAGAGAAAGACTCCTTCCCAAGTCTTCCTGACTTGAAAGCCAGCACTGTGCTCTAAACACCACAAACCTAAACGACGTCATACAATATCACTGCAAAGTAACAATAGCGCTGATGATAATAATTTGATCCTGACTTTTCTTATTCAAGTTCACATACTCTCTATAGTGCTCCACTAAAGAAAGGACATTTTCTCCACCTGGACATTTATTTCCTAAGAACTAAGAACAGAATGAAGGAGCTGCCAAATGGAAACTTATAGCAGATAATACTCATAATTCGAAGCTAAAACCAATACTTTACATGCTAATGTGTCCACAAACATTTAGCTTTATTAAGTTGACATCCTGCTTGTATAATTGTCTTAACTGCTTAATACAAAATAAAAATTGCTTGCTTTTAAATATATGTGCCCTTTTAAAACTTTAAAACCAGCGTTCTAAACTTGGAGATATTGAGAAAGAGAAACACTTTAAAAGACTGGACTCCTTGCTAGTAATAGTTCAGAATAAAGGTAAGTTCATTTGCACTCACAGACTGGGTCATCTGAGTTATTCTTGCTTCAGCTACATGTAGTGGGCTAAATAGATTATTAAATCAACAAATGGGTTATGAAATAAATGTATTTTCTACAAATAAGCCATGCACGAAAAACACCTGAAAAGAAATGCACTAAAATGTTCACAGTAGTACTGTATGAGCACTAGAATTTCCATTCTCTCACATTGTTTGGATTAATGAATATGAGTTCATTTAGAACCAGAAAAAAAATAAATTTATTTTATTTTTGAAATTTAAAAAAAGAACAACAAATATGGCCCCTTGTAGAGAATTGGTTTAGGATGCTTATGACCTGCAGTAAATTAAGCCCACCTCCGGTATGCATTAGAATCATCTAGAAGGCTTATTAAAATACAGATGGAATGGCTTCACCGCCAGTGTTTGTGATTCAACAGGTCTGTCGTGGGGCTTGAAATTTTGCATTTCTAACAATTTCTAGATGACGCTGATGCTGCTGGTCCTGTAACTAGCCGTTGTAAACCCACCCCTATTTATTGCTAGCCTTAGTAGACTTAACAGATGAAGGCATGGTCTCCTTGAGGTTACTGATATCATATTTTCTCATGATAACTGGAGGGAAGTAAGCATCCTAGATCGGAGAGAGTTGTTAAGGATAGCTTTCTGTCACTACCCTTTCACATCAGCAGATTCGATGGTCTGTTTCCTTCTGAAAGAAGCTGTACATAGAGACTCATTCCAGGTACGCTCCATACAATAACTGCCTTTTAAGGACAATGGTCCAAACCATTTTTTTTCCTGTAAGGGTTTCTGGTCCCCATGCCCCTGGTTGAGTGAAATCTAAACTGCAGCTATAGCAGTAACTGATTGGGCAAAGACTATGCTGTGAGCACAAAGAAACCAAACCTCTGAAAGACAGGATTCCAAGGTGAAAAATGGCAAACTGCTCCAGTCATCTCTGCTATTAAGAGGTTTAGGTATTTGGTAAATAAAGAGATTTTAGGGTCATTCTTGGAGTTGCTATAATGAGTCGTTTAGCCAAGTTTTCTCCCACTTCCTGGGGCCCAGTGACTGGTGGGTATGGAGATATAAAGGCTAAGGCTTCTCACTCCACCTCTGAAGGGTCATCCCAGTTTCAGAGCCCCTCCTCACCCCACTGTAATTGGCCAAGACCACTTCCTGACTGTACTGCTGGTCAACTTCCCCGCTACTCAATCCTCCTTTCTTCCCTCCCCACAAGTATTGGTCCCATAGCACACTCTAGTAAACTCCCTGCATGGTAATTTTCATCGCAGAGTCTGCTTTCTTGGCAACTGACCTCTGATAGCATAGCAAACAGACCTTCCATTTAGAGCCATAGAAAACCCATACACACGTGCTATTTCCTTGGCTAAGTACATATTGTCTTCCTAATATGTTATAATAATAGATCATTCTTGGTATTCATGACTCACTTAAAATTTTTCCCTTCTGGGTGGCCAGATAGCTCGGTTAAAGTGCATGCTCTTAACGAGTTAGGTTGCCAGTTTGATTCCTGCATAGGATGGTGGGCCGCCTCCCCCACCCCCCACAACTAAGATTGAACATGGCACCTTGAGCTGAGCTGCCACTGAGCTGCCAACGGACAGCTGGATGGCTCAGTTGGTTAGAGTGCATACTCTTAACAAACAAAGTTGCCAGTTCAACTCCCACATGGGATGGTGGGCTGCGCCCCCCCCCCACAACTAGATAGAAAATGGTGACTGGACTTGGAGCTGAGCTGCACCCTCCACAACTGAGACTGAAGGACAACAACTTGACTTGGAGCTGATGGGTCCTGAGGAAAACACACTGTTCCCCAATAAAGTTAAAAAAATTTTTTTCCTGGGCCTGGCCGAGTGCCTCAGTTGGTTAAGAGCTCGCTCAAGAGTGTGAACTCTGAGCGACAGGGTCGCTGGTTCGATTCCCAGCCAGAGCTGAGCTGCCACTGAGCTGCCAACAGGTGGCAGGATGGCTCAGCTAAAAAAAAAAAAATTCTTCACAGAAACACCTTATTGTCTATTTTGTCTGAATTCATTTGCCCATCCAGAGGATAATTCTTATCATGTCACAAAACATGTACTGTAATGGATTGCTTCTTTTTCTGCCAACTAGAGCATGACCTACTTTGTGGTAGGAAAATGGCTTCTTAATTCTTTAGCACATTCCTCAACACATACCAGGGACAATTTAGATATTGAATGAATGAAGAAATTTAAAATGCAGTGTTGAAAATGGGATATATCAATACCATATTGTCATGGTGAGCTATACATGTGAGGACACTCTACAGATGAGGGAGTCTTGTTTACTACATGTGTCTCCTAAGAGGTTAAGTTTCTATTTTTAATATTTAGTATCTCTACTCTTCCAGGATGGGCCATTTGGATAAGCTACTTCTTGGAGTAAAAAATAAGGAATTATTCTCTGATAAATGGGTGTTTTTTTATCCTTGTATTATAAGGGCACAATAAAATAAGGTCATGATATTGGGTTGTCAGAAAAGTCATGACTTATTTTGTCTATGTTTTTCAAAGGTCATTTATTTATATAAAGAACAAATATCAATCAATGGTATATTTTCCAGTTTTGGGGGGGTTTTTTGGGGGTTTTTTAGCTGAGCCATCCTGCCACGTGTTGGCAGCTCAGTGGCTGCTCAGCTCGGGCTGGGACTTGAACCACTGTTGCTCAGAGCTCAAATTTTTGAGTGAGCTCTTAACCAACTGAGCCACTCGGCTGGCCCTTATATTGTCCATTTTGTTCGATAAACTTTTGCCATCTTTCAGTGAGCTTCATAATTCCTCGTTCCTAGAAGGGCCTGTCTTTATTTGCGAAAAGCTGAACAAGGTGCTGATTTACAGCCTCATCTGAATTGAACATTACACCATGCAATGAGTTTTGAAGAGGACAAAACAAGTGGAAGACTGGCGGCGCAAGGTCAGGCGAGTATGGTGAGTGTGGCAACACATCCCATCCAAGCTCCAATAATTTTTGACAGGTGATCAAACTTGTGTGTGGTCTCGCGTTGTCACAATGGAACACAACTCCTTTACAGTTAACAAGCTCTGGACGTTTCTGGATGACAGATTCGTTCAAACTGTCCAATTACCGACATTGCACATTCAAAGTGATTGTTTGGTTCCTTGGTAGGAGCTTGAAAAACATGACACCTTTAAAATCCCACCACACTAAGAGCATAACCTTCCTCTGATGAATGTCTGCTTTTGATGTCGTTTGAGGCGAATTATCACGTTGGGACCAAGACTGTTGGCGCACAGCATTGTTGTCTGCAATCCACTTCTCATCACCAGTTATCAGTCACTTCAGAAAAGGATCGTTTTCCTCACATTTAATGAGCATATTGCAGATGTTTATATGCGCCATCAAATGAACTTCTTTGAGTTCATGCAGAACCCAAATATCGAGCTTGCTTACACATTCCAGCTTCTTCAGGTGGTGTGAATGCTTGAATGATGGATGTTCAATGTTTCTGCAATCTCTTGTGTCGTGTAATGTGGGTTTGACTCGATCAATGCCTTTATTTTGTCATCAACCTTGGCGGGCCTCCCTGACCGAGGAGCATTGTTGAGATCAAAATCACCAGCACGGAACTTCGTGAAACATCGTTGGCACTGACGTGCTTGTAGAGCATTGTCACCATAAACTTTATGCAACTTTTCACAAGCTTGATGCGTGTTCTTCCCTTTATTGAAGTAAAACAGTAAAATATGGCAAAAATTCACAGTTTGGTCTTCCATCTTCAGCTTGCTGTAAAATCTCCAAAACTCAACCAAATTTCTCAATTTTTTTTTAGAACGAAGCTAGAACTGTCAGCTGTCAAATGACATAGCAATAACATAGATGCGAATTACTCTAGTACTTCCAAAAATGGAACTAGTGCCATCTGTTGCAAACATGCATCATGACTTTTCCAACAACCTAATATGTAGAGCTGAAATGAAGATGGGAACTTCTCTTCTGACTGTTTTGGTTATCTTAAAAATCTTGGGCCTTTGGTCTTTGTCAGCCTGATGATGGTAATTTATGCTTTCAATTGCCAGATAATATAGAAATCACTGGGGGATCTATTTTTGGTTCAAGTTTATAAAAAACTTAATATATTGGATAAATTATGAAAACAATACATGCAAATAATGTAGATGGCTCAATTGTACAAAGTGCAATGCTCTTCCCATTGTTCTTTTCAAAAGGCCACTTGTCTTGTTATTGTCCAAAATGGGTGGCCACTGGATTAGTTTTTCTGTCAGTGATTAGTAAGGACTTGAAAGGAACTCTCCTCACTTTTTGGATTATATACTTGAAACATTGTAGGCAGAAGATGGCCAGCAGGTAGTGAGGGTGTCATAGACAGAGTCACACTGCAGGTATGCAGAGAGGGGATCATAACACAAAAAAAGTCCCATGGGTTTACCTTCAATGCAAGAAGAACCCAGCTTCTTAGAAGTGTGGAAACATGTTCAACCAAGCATTTGTCACTGAAAGTGGACATATGTTCCTCTTGGGAAGGGTGGAGCAGGATCTGAGTGAAACAGAAGGTAGAGTTCCCTTGACCCATATGAATCATGTTACTTTTTCTACTTAAGAGAGCTATATGCACATTGTTTTAGTGAAATTTATTCCAAGTTAAGTTTCAATAAGAGCCTTATATTAAATAAGGTATAAAACTCTGGGGAGAAATTAATTACTCATATTTCAAATAACAGAAATTCATTTGGATTCATGTCAGATGAACAAGTTGGTTATCAATCTCATCAAAACAGTTAATTTGAGAGCATTAAGAACTGAATCCCGGGCCAGCCGAGTGGCGCATTGGTTAAGAGCTGGCTTGGGACGCCAGAGAGCCCTGGTTCAGATCCTACATATGAGGGCCAGTGACACTGCCCTCCACAGCTAAGATGCTAAACAACAGCTCAACCTGGGGCTGGGCTGCCGTGAGTCACTGGCAACAGCGATGGCTAGGCTGCAGCCTCTGCTGCAGTGTGTTGCCACGGGCTACCGTGTATAGCCAGAAGCCACAGTGAGCAGCCGTCCAGAAGCCAGCGACTGATCTGCCTCGCCCGGGAAGAGCGCAATGATGGTGCCAACTTGGGCCAGTGAAGCAACATCCTCCACAACTAGATTGAAGAACAAAAAGGACAGCAACTTGTCTGTTCCCCTTCCCCCAATTCCCCAGCGCTGTTCCCATCCCCCAACTCCCCAATAAATAAATAAATAAATAAATAAATAAATAAATAAAAGAATGGGGCTCTTCTTTAAAAAAAAAAAAGAATTGAATCCTTAGCTGGTGTATTATTCAGTATAGCAGATATTTTTTTTAGTTACAGCTTCTAATTTATTCTTACTTCTTGGGAGAAGCTGTAGCTTTCTTGTATCTTTTAAAATATGTATTTCAATATCAATGAGAAAGTGTCCAATTAAAAACAGTCATAAATTTGAACAAGCACTTCAAAAAAGAGGATGTCCAAATGATCAATAAATCTTGAAAAAAAAGTGTTCAACATCATTACTCCTCATGGGGTGCATATTAAAACCAAAATTATATCACAACACACACACCAGAATGGCTAAAACTAAAAAGTTTAAATTTAAAAATTAAAATTATCAACATGTAATTGTTGATAATGGGACTGCAATTTTTTTAAATTTTTGAAAAGTGTTTGACAGTATCTATAAAGATAAACCTGTAAAAACATCCCCTGTGACAAAGCCAGTTCACTCCTAGGTATATATATCCAACAAAAATTATTGCTTAGGTCTACCAAAAGAAATGTCCAAGTATAGTCATAGAAGCTTTAATAATAGTAGCACTCACACATGCCAAAGAAACAAAGCAAAAGTACATTAATACTAGAGTTGACAATATTTGATCTACTCAAACTACAATAGTACATAGCATGAAAATAATGAACTGATACACAAAACAATATAGATGGTTTTGCAGACATAACATTGAGTGAAAAAACTAAATTAAAAATGTACTGAAGAGTCTTTTCATTACAGAAAGTTCAGAAATTGGCCAAACCAATCTATAGTCACAGAGGACACAAGAGTAATTAGCTTAATGAGCGAATGTTATTAAGAATGCACAAAGGAAGCCTTGCTTTTACCTTAAGGAACCATATTATCTACATATTATAACTTCAGTTCCTCTTGTTTGTCATAACTTTTTAATTTACTATCATCCCACCATAGTATTATAAACTAGAGGGGAAATAAGCATTCTTGCCTTTTACCTAACTTTTAAAAAAATATTCTGGTTTATAATTTCTCTTGTTTAAAAAAAGTGCTTGATATTTTCCACATGTATCTGTTTATTTCTTGTTAGCTTAGAGTCTTAAAAGCTATGATGTATATTATTTCCTTTTCTTTACAAATATCACATCAAAATATTTGCAATCACAGTTTATTTTTCTCATGTTACATACTGATGAATGGATTGTTTTGAATTTTTCCCAGTAGCTGGATCAAAAATCCATGTTACTGGGCCGGCCAAGTGGCACGTTGGTTAAGGCTGGCTTGGACTCCAGCTCTGAGCAGCAGGGCCCCATGGGGGCCAATGACACTGCCCTCTACAGCCAAGATGGTGAACAACAGCTTGACCTGGAGCTGGGCTGCCATGAGTCACCGGCAACAGTGTAGGCTGCAGCCCCTGCTGCAGTGGGCTGCCGTAAGCTACTGTGTGTGGCCAGCAGCCAGCCTGAGCAGCCGGCAGCCAGTGTGAGCTGCCAAGAGCTGGCATGAGTGGCCTTCCAGAGGCCTACAACCAATCTGCCTTACCTGGGAAGAGCGCAATGATAATACCAACATGGGCCAGTAAAGCAACGTCCTCCACAACTAGACTGAAGAACAAAAGGACAGCAACTTGTCTGTTCCCTTTTCCCCGATTCCCCAGCGCTGTTCCCCTCCCTCAATTCCCCCCCAAAATTTAAAAATCCATGTTACTAGTCGTATTATCCATTGTGGTAACTAGCTTAGAAACAATATATACAAAAATTCTCTGGGCCGGCCGAGGGGTGCGATAGTAAAGAACTGGCTTGGGACGCCAGAGGCACCCGGTTTGGATCCCACATATGAGGGCCAATGACACTGCCCTCTACAGCTAAGATGCTGAACAACAGCTCAACCTGGAGCTGGGCTGCTGTGAGTCGCCGGCGGCAGCGTAGGCTGCAGCCCCTGTGACAGTGGGTTGCCATGAGCTACCGGGTGTAGCCAGCAGCCGCAGTGAGCGGCAGTCCAGAAGCTGGCAACTGATGTGCCTCACCCGGGAAGAGCGCAATGATGGTGCCAACTTGGGCCAGTGAAGCAACNTCCTCCACAACTAGACTGAAGAACAAAAGGACAGCAACTTGTCTGTTCCCCTTCCGCCAATTCCCTAGCACTGTTCCCATCCCCCAATTCCCCAATAAAAATCTTTAAAAAAAAATTCTCTAAGTGTCATTCTAGTTAAACAGCCAATATATTTATATAATATATAATATAATATCTAGAATAAGTAAATAATGCAAAATAAAGGGCAAATGTAAGCTTTAAAATTGTGATGTCAGCCTAATAATAGTTCTGTGTTATTATTTACTATCTAATATGACTGCATCAGACATTTCTAAGGGAATTTTTGGAATTTTATATCCTGATTTTAATGACTTAGCTTTGTCCTCTGGTGTCTCTTTGCTGAGAAACATATTTGAATGGCTGAGTGCTGGTAAAACAACAAAAGCCTTTGCTGTGTTCATTAAGGATGAACATAACGTGGTGTTATGTTAATTAACCAAATATGCTGAACGAAATAAGTAAAAAAAAGTGAGAACCATATGATTTCATTGATGTGTGGTATATATTGATAAAACTGAAAACAACAAAAGAACAAGAAAAGCAAATGAAGAAACAGAACTCATAGATACAGACAATAGGTTAGTGGTTACCAGAGGGTAAGGGGGGAGGGTAGTAGATAAAAGTAAAGGGAATCAAATACATGTTGATGGAAAGGGAGCTGACTCTGGGTGGTGAACACACAATGTGATACATAGATGAAGGATTACAGAATTGTACACCTTAAATCTATGTAACTTTACTAACAATTGTCACCCCAATAAACTTTAATTAAAAATTAAAAATAAGATGAATACCTAGTTATTTTACTTGCTTACTGTTGACACATTGAGCAAATGCATTCTAGCAGCTAATGTTATTCTGCCCTCTACTGGTTCAAATTGAAATCTGTTTTGGTATGTCCCAAGAAAATAGCTTTAAGGTAGAATCTTTATGAAATGTTCCCCTTAAAAAGAAAACAGGCCAAAAATAAATAAAACTGTATGGAAAACTTGATGTATATACATCATTAAATAATTAGAGCAGAAATATTTTGATCCCATTATATTTCAAATTTGCATTGTTTAGCTCATTATGTCATTCAAAAACTTTAAAAACTGCAACACTTCATGTTAATTTTAAGCATTCACAACAAACAGTAGAGTTCAATAATGACTTCCCATGTCATTTGCTGAACAGAGTTCCTTATCTTCAAACCATAAGAAAGTAACATTTTTCAAAGGCAGAAAAAAATGGAACATGCAACATATCCAGACATAAATAAGCTGACGAAGTCTTAATATTCTAAGTGCTTTTTATACGCTATTTTTTTTTGTAGGCACTAGAATTTTTGCTGCTGCAGCCCAATAGCTCCCACCTAGTTCAGGCAAAGCACACACACACACACACACACACACACACACACACACACACACGAACAAAGGCACATACACATGAACACAGGCAGACACACAGACATCCATGTATGAATGATACAGAGTGGTTTCTTGACCAACTAACCCAAATTCTCCCCATACTCACACACGTTTCAACCAAGGTTATTTGTTGACCATCTGAACACTCAAGTGGCACTGACTGCATTCCCATTCTCCAGCCCATTCTCTCTGCAGGATATTCTCCTATACTAAACATTTTCCCACTTAGGATGAATGTGGCTATAAACACATGTGCTATTCAATGGTGCTCCCAAATTTCAGCTTGCCTGAACATATTTCCATCTTACTTTTGTAGCTGTAACCAAAGGAATAAGTTTGAATAAGAAGTAATATCCAATTGGTATCAATAGACAGCAGATGAGAGCTGCCCAGGTCTAGGACTCAAGCAGTGCTGTTGCATTATACACGGTCTCCTTTCCTAGTTCTTTTTTGTAAAAGCATGCCCAGCCCTTTATTGGTCTATGTCCCCAAACCTATTACCATAAAAGTGTGAGCTTATCATTTTTGAATTTATTTCAGCCAAGGACCAGTCAACAACTTTGGGAGTATGGACAAGGAGGTTGAGAGGGGGATTCTAATTACTTTTGAGTGGTCTATATTGACAGATGTCAAATATTCATTTTTTGTTGGAGAAACTTTAAGATGAGCCTCTTGTCTAGACTCTGACTTGAGTCACATCAACACTCTGAAAAAAAGTTGGGGCTGATGGATGAAAGTTCTTTAAATTCTTTAAATTTTTTTTTCTGTAAAATATTTTTGGACAGATGTGTACAGACACTTTACCAAAGAAGACATGTGAATGTCAAAGACACGAAAAGATACTCAACATCATTAGTCATTAGGGAAATGCAAATTTAAAGCACAATTAAATACCACTTGCTGTCTATGGGAATGGCTAAAATTAAAGATTGTCTATAACTAGTGATGGAAAAAAATGTGGTGTAACTGGAACTCCATTGCTGGTGGGAATGTCACATGGTATAGCTACTTTGGAAAATGGTTTGGCAGCTCCCTGAAATGTAAATACATATGCCTTCAATATGGTTTAGCATTCCACTCTTAGATATTTACCTAAGAGAAATGAAAGCACATGTCTTCATAAAGACTTATGAACACGTGTTCAAAGCAGCTTTATTTGTATTACAAAACCCTGGGGAAAAACTGCGCATCGACAAGTGCAATGATAAATTGTCATGGATCCATAAAATGAAATGTTATTCAGCAATAAAAAGAATCAACTATTGAAACGTGGTATATATGGATGAATCTTACAGTGTTGAAGCTGAATGAAAGAAGAAAGAGCACATACTGTATTTTCCCATTCACATAAAATTCTAGGAAATCCAAACTCATAAATCAGGACAGAAAAGACTGACTGGGAGTGGGGAAGTAAGGTTGGAGAGGGACAGAAGAAGGTGCATGATGAAACTTTTGGGGGTGACAGGTATCTTCATTATTTTTATTGTGATGGTTTTATGGATATATATATATATATATATATCAAATTTTATTATTTAGATTTATATTCTCTGCAGGTAGGAGACTGCTTGTCTGTACCAGAAGACCTTGTTCAATGCCCCTCTTCCATAAAGCATGTTTCAGCAGATCCTGCATGTTATTTTCATCCAAGAGTGTTCCTTCTGATTGGAACAGAGGCTCATGGAGGACTTCTTAGCTGATGGCACCGCTAAAGATAAATTTGGAGCAGGATATTGAATGAGAGAAGTCCTTTGTGGTGCAAATTCTGGCTCAATGAAGGAAACAAATCACTACCAAGAGGAGCAAGAACATAGATCTAAGACCTAGAAGAGCCAGCCTGGAGAAAAAAAATCAAGATGTGCTTTTTATTCATTCATACTACTAAGAAATCTCATATGTTAAAGAAGAAATAAACTTCCAAGATTCAAAACATTACTTTTATATAAAATTATCTTAGAAAAATAGGAAAAAAGCAAAATTTAAAAAACTAAATAAAAAACAAACAATTTTTTTAAATAAAAGAAAAAGAAAAAATTATCTTAAAGTTTTTATTTATTAAATAAGAAATATTCCCTACCATTTTCTTATTTCTCTATTGGTAGAAAATTCTGACTGCTACTTAAAGTTTTAAGTGATCAATGCTGTCTGCTCTACCACTGCCTTTTAAAGAGCCCAGCAAACCATTTCCCCCCACTTTTTCTCCTGGTGATACAAAGACGGTGCTTTTTTTTCCAGTTGCAAATGCATGGGATATTGAGCTAAGATGAACGTCCCTTGCTTCAATCTAATAACAATGTTGAAAACAATATTTAAAAACCAATTTTACACATATAACTAATTTTTTAAAGTACACAAAGAGAGATATCTAGCTTCGAGAAAACAAAAGAAGTCCAACGATCCCATTTCTACACTTTATTTCATCAAGTCCTAATCTTTTGGAATGATTAGACATCAATTTTGACCAACGTGATCGTTCTTATTCCTTAACTTGCTTTTTCACTCAAGAAAACACTCATAGTTACATGAACACCCTTAAATGCTGGCAAATATTGGTCTGCATATTTAATTTAATGTGGCTGCACAATATCATATGAAGGAATAATAATTTACTTAACTATTCATCTGTACTGGCACATTAAGTCGACTTCAATTATCTTTCTTATAGATAATGCTACACAATTAACAAATCTGAGTATTCCTTATTTCTGTAAGATAGTCACCTACTCCTATATTTGCTGGGTATGATGGTTTAGAATTTTTGATAGATGCTACTAAACTAATCACCAATAATTGAAATTTTTACACTTCTACCAACTCTGTACAAGTGTCCACTCTTACCCCAACTATCACAAAGCAATCCTGTTGTTGTTGTTGTTGTTGTTTATCAGCTTCTTCATTTGAAATTTCATTTCTTTACAAAATCCATGATCATGAGGGAGGCTGATCATTTGGCACATGCATAATATCCACTCAGTTATTTCTGCTTCTGTAAATTATCTCTTTATATTTTTATGCTCAGATTTTCATTGGATTCTCAAACTTTCTTGAGCTCTTTCTATATTAAAAGTGTTCATACTCTATTGCATATTATAAAATATTTTAACCTCGTGTGATTTAACTTCTATGATTGTTTTGCTGGAGAGACTTTAAAAATTAATGTGTTAAAATGTGTTCTCTTCCTTTATGGTCTTTGGATCTCAATTTCTCATATCTTTGCATCGTTAAAACAGATTGATGTAAGTTCCTTCATTATCCTCATTTTATACAGAAGAAAAGGGAGCCACAGAGAGATTAAATAACTTTCCCAAGGTCATGACCTTTGTAACTCCACAGCTTTTACCAATTCTGGGAATATTACTGCCAATAAGAACCAGAAATTGCTAAGAATCTGAGCATCCTTTCCCCAGGACAATAGTAATAAATAATAAGTTTTTCTCCCCAATTCCCATTTGACCCAGTAATAACAGGAACCATTCACTTGTGAAAGACATTTTAAAGCATGATTAAGTTGGTCATTGCTTTCCTTATACCTGTTACAAACCAGTCTTGTTATCCTGAGGATGTTTCTTTCTAAGTTTGACCAACAATGTTTTCTAAAAATTGAACTTGGGTGGTATATATATGTGGTGTTACATAAAGTGTTTATTTTTAGCCTTTATAGAATTTCCCATCTCAAGCTCTGACTGCCTCCTCCAATAATAACTGGCCATCCTACAACTTGCCTTAAAATGTAGCTGGACAGGGCCGGCCGAGTGGCGTGATGGTTAAGAACTGGCTTGGGACGCCAGAGGGCCCTGGTTCGGATCCCACATGTGAGGGCCAGTGACACTGCCCTC
>NW_017732205.1:565284-588769 GCF_001890085.2 Hipposideros armiger
AAACGACAGCAACTTGTCTGTTCCCCTTCCCCCAATTCCCCAGCTCTGTTCCCATCCCCCCAATTCCCCAATTAAAAAAAAATCTTTAAAAAAAAATGTAGCTGGACATAAAGAACCATAAATATAGCAGCACACCATGTCCTTCCACAAGATAGACCAGCAGAGCAACTAGGCCAATGAACACATTTGTAATGTAAATGTAACAAACTTGACATCTATTTAATCTGCAGTGAAGAGCCCTAATATACCAAAAGTTGCCAACTCTTAATTTTCAAATTTTTTATTTATTTTTTTGTCATTCAATTTTATTTTTTTATTATTATTAGTTTCAGGTATAAAAACAACATAATGATTAGACATTTACGCCCCTCACAAAGTGATAACTCCCCAAGTCTTCTAACCCTCTGACATTGTTTACAGCTGTTACAATACCATTGACTATATTCTCTATGCTGTACTTTATATCTTGTGAATATATATATATATATATATATAAAATTATACTTGACATTCATATTATGTTAGTTTCAGGTGTACAGCGCAGTGGTAAGGCATTAATGTAATTTAAGAAGTTATCCCCCCAATAAGTCTAGGACACCATAAATAATTTTTACAACATTATTGACTATATTCCCCATACTGTATTGCACATCCCTGCAACTATTTTGTGACTACCAATTTATACTTCCTAATCACTTCACCTTTCTCGTCCATCCTCCATCCCCTCCCATCTAGCACCTTTCTTCTCTGTATCTATGAGTCTATTTCTGTTTTGTTTGTTCATTTATTCTGTTCTTTAGATTCCACATGTAAGTGAGATCATATGGTATTTATTTTTCTTGGTCTGACTTATTTCACTTAGTATAATATTCTCCAGATCTGTCCATGTTGTTACAAATGGTAAGATTTCATTCTTTTTTATGGCAGAGTAATACTCCATTGTATAAATGTACAATTTCTTTATCTAGTTGTCTATTAAAGGGCATTTCTGTTGCTTTCATATCCTAACTATTGTGACTAATGCTGCAGTAAACATAGGGGTGCATATTTTTTTTAGAATTAGTGTTTTGGACTTCTTTGGGCAAATATTCAGAAATGGAAATGCTGGGCCATAAGGTAGTTCTATTTTTTATTTTTTGAGGAACCTCCATACTGTTTTCCAAAGTGGCTGCACCGATTTGCAATCCCACCAACAGTGCACTAGGGATCCCTTTTTTCCACATCCTGTCAAACACTTGTGTGTTGATTTACTGATGAAAGCCATTCTGACAGGAATGAGGTGGTATCTCATTGTGGTTTTTATTTGCATTTCTCTGATGATTAGTGACAGTCAGCATCTTTTCATATGTCTATTGGCCATCTGTATGTTCTCTTTGAAGAAATGTCTATTCAGGTCCTCTGCTCATTTTTTAATTGGATTGTTTGGTTTTTTGGTGTTGAGTTGTATGAGTTTTTTATAAATTTTGAATAGTAACCCACTATCAAATGTTGGCAAAACTACATAATGATTAGACATTTATACACCTCACAAAATGATAACCCTCCAAGACTATTACCCCTCTGACATTGTTTATACCTGTTACAATACCATTGACTATAGTAACCCACTAGCAAATCATTGGCAAATATCGTCTCCCATTCAGTGGGATGTCTTTTCGTTTTGTTGATGGTTTCCTCTGCTGTGAAAAAACTTTTTAGTTTAATGTAGTCCCATTTGTTTATTTTTTCCTTTCATTTCCCTTTCCCGAGGAGAAATATCAGTAAAAATATTACTAAGGGTAATGTCTGAAAACTTACTTCCCATATTTTCTTCTAAGAGTTTTATGGTTTCAGGTCTTATATTTAAGTCTTTGGTCCATTTTGAGTTTATTCTTGTGTATGGCATAAGAAGGTGGTCCAGTTTTATTTTTTAGTATGTATCTGTCCAGTTTTCCCAGCACCATTTATTGAATAAGTTGTTTTTACCCCAATGTAAATTCTTGCTTCCTTTGTCGTAAATTAAATAACTATATAGGCATGGATTTATTTTGGCTCTCTATTCTGTTCCATTGAACGATGTGTCTGTTTTTATGCCAATATCATGCTGTTTTGATTACTGTGGTCTTGTAGTATAATTTGATATCAGTTAATGTGATACCTCCAGCTTTGTTCTTCTTTCTCAGGAGTTCTGTGGCTATTCAGGGTCTTTTACAATTCCATACAAATTTTAGGATTATTTCTACTAGTTTTGTGAAAAATGCCTTTGGGATTTTGATAGGGCTTGCATTGAATCCATAGATTGCTTTGGGTAGTATGGACATTTTAACTATATTAATTCTTTCTATCCATGGTCATGGTAGTATATGTTTCCATTTGTTTGTATCTTCTTTAATTTCTCTCTTCAATGTCTTATAATTTTCTGATTATAGGTCTTTTACATCCTTGGTTAAACTTATTCCTAAGTATTTTATTTTTTTAATGCAATTATAAATGGGATTGTTTTTCTTAATATTTTTTCTGATAGTTTGTTATTGATATATAAAAATGCAAGTGATTTCTGAATACTAATTTTGTATCCTGATACTTTACTAAATTCATTTATCAGCTCTAATAGTTTTTTGGTGGAATCTTTAGGGCTCTCTATATATACTATCATGTCATCTGCAAACAACGACAGTTTTACTTCAACCTTTCCAATTGGATGCCTTTTATTTCTTTTTCTTGTCTGATTGCTGTGGCTAGAACTTCCAGTACTATCTTGAATAAAAGTAGTGAAAGTGGGTATCCTTGTCTTATTCTTGATCTTAAGGAAGATGCTTTTAGCTTTTCCCCATTAAGTATGATATTAGCTGGGGCTTGGCATATATGGCTTTTATTATGTTGAGATATGTTCCCTTTATTCCCACTTTGCTGGGCATTTTTATCATAAATGGATGCTGGATTTTGTCAAATGCTTTTTCTGCATCTATTGATATGGCCATATGATTTTTATTTTTCATTTTGTGTGGTGTATCATGTTAATTGATTTGCAGATATTGAACCAACCTTCCATACGAGTAATGAATCCCACTTGATCGTGATGTATGATCTTAATAATGTATTGCTGAATTTGGTTCGCTAATATTTTGTTGAAGATTTTTGCATCTATGTTCATTAGGGATTTTGGCCTATAGTTTTCTTTTTTTGTAATGTCTTTGTCTGGCTATGGAATCAGGGTGATGGTGGCCTAGTAAAATGAGCTTGGGAGCTTTCCCTTCTCTTGGATTTTTTGGAATAGTTTAGGGAGAATAAGTGTTCATTCTTTTTTGAATATTTGGTATAATAAAATTCACCCATGAAGCCATCTGTCCTGGGACTTTTGTTTGTTGGGAGCTTGTTGATTACTGATTTGAATTCGTTGGTGGCAATCAGTCTGTTTAATTTTTTTGTTTCTTCTTAGTTCAGCTTTGGAAAATTGTATGCTTCTAGAAATTTACCCATTTCTTCCAGGTTGTCCAATTTGTTAGTGTATAGTTACTCATAGTATTTTCTTAAATTTTTTTGTATTTCTGTGGTGTCAATTGTCTCTTCTCTTTCATTTCTGATTTTATTTATTTAGGTCCTCTCTCTTTTTATCTTAATGAGTCTGGTTAAAGCTTTGTCAATTTTGTTTATCTTTTCCAAAAAACAGCTCTTTATTTCATTGATGTTTTGTATTGTTTATTTAGTCTCAATTTTGTTTATTTCTGCTCCAATCTTTATAATTTCCTTCCTTTTACTCACTTTGGGCTTTGTTTGATGTTCTTTTTCCAGTTCTCTTAGGTGTAAAGACTATTTGTTTGAGATTATTCTTGTTTCTCTAGGTAGGCCTGCACTGCAATAAATTTTCATCTTAGGACTGCTTTTGCTGTATTCCATAGATTTGGATCGTTGTGTTTTCATTTTCATTTGTCTCAAGTTTATGCTTGATGTTGTCGCACAGGTCCCTAAAACTACCTTCATTATTTTTTTTTCTTTTTGTTGTTATGATTGAGTATTTTCTGCTACTTTGTCTTCTAAATCACTAATTCGATCCTCTGCTTCATCTAATCTGCTGTTGATTCCTTCTAGTGTATTCTTCATTTTAGTTCCTGTACTCATTATTTCTGACTGTTTCTTTTGTATGCTTTCTATTTACTTCTTCAAGCTTACTATCTCTTTGTTGAAATTCTCACTAAATTCCTTAAACATTCTTATAACCAGTATTTTAAATTCTGTCTCTGTTAGGTTGGTTGCTTCCATTTCATTTAGTTCTATTTCTGGAGGTTTCTCCTGTTCTTTTATTTAAGACATGTTTCTTTGTTTCCTCATTCTGGCTGCCTATCTGTGCTTGTTTCAATATATTAGGTAGATCTCCTATGTCTTTCAGTCTTTGCTAGGTGGCCTTATGTAGTACATGTCCTGTGTTATCCAATGGCACAGTATCCCTGGTCTCCTGTGTGTGTGTGTGTTCCAGGAGTGTCCCTTGAGTGTGTAGTGTGTGTTCTTCTGTCATAGCTGAGCCCTGATTGTTTTTGGCTCATCAGTGGGTGGGATTGACTCTCAGGCTGACTGACTGTGAGGATTGGCTACACGCACAGTGTTTGAGCTGCTGTGTGGAGCTGACCCCTCAGAAAGAGGTTCACCCCTACAGGCTCTTTTACCTGTTGAAACCACCCTTTAGGTGTGCCACTTATGGGGCTGATCAGGTAGTGCTCTGGTGTGGTCTGAAGTTGGCCTCTGGGTGTGTTGTTTCTGGTGTCTCTTGGGAGGGGCTCTCATGCAGGCCAATTTCAGCCTTGCCTGTGACCAGCCCATAGTTGCCTGGCAGGAGCCACAACATTATATGTGGTTGGCTTCTGCCTGTGCTGGACCTGGAGGCATCGGGGGTGGCCTCACTGTGAACGGAGGCCAGCTGCCACCAGTATTGGGCCTGGGGCAGCTTAGCAAAAGGCCCAGGGCCCCCTAGGCCTATCTCCACCTGCCAGCTGCCCATAAGGTTCAGCCATTGAAAGAGCCTCCTTAGGTACATCAGCAGGGCTATTTGACCTGGTGTTGAGAGTGCCTTGGCAATGCAGCCCGAGCTGGGTGGGGTGGGAGGTGGGGGTCCCAAAGAGTCATGAGGCATGGCTAGTGGTTTTTACAAGGTTAATGCAGATTCAGTTCTTTCTCCTGTGCCTGGCCTATGACTATTTTACAAAATGCCCTGAGAACATTGCAACCAGCCAGTGCTTATCTTGGACTCACAGATCCTGAGAGTCACCTAAGAGAGGCTGTGGTGCAAGTTGTAGCTCATTGCCCACCACCCAAAATTCCCCAGGCAGCCACAGGCCATCCACTGCTGTAAAAGGCTTCTGCAGCTTGTCTGGCAGGGCCAGCCATCCAGGCACCGAGAGTACTCCAATTATTCAGCTCAAGTTTTGCAGGACAGGGTTCCAGAGCATCACCAAAATGGTGCACATGCTCAGATTTTACCAGACTAATGCAGTCTCAGACTTGGTCTTTTGGGGGAGGGTTCAACATAGAAAAGATGGTGCCTTCCTGTAGGTTACACATGAGGCAGGCTCCACACAATATAATGGCTCCTATCCCTCCAGCCCTAGTGCCAAACTCACACAACTCAGTCTTTTCCCATATGTCCCTGGTGCCTCTTAAGTACTACTCCTCCACTGGAGACCAGGTGAATGTATCCAAGTGAGTCTGTGTGTGGGACCTTTAATAGGGACTCTGAATTTCCAGTCACCTTCTATCTCACTGGGATGAGCAGACAGAATCCTCACTAATTTTCACTGCCAGATGTGGGAACTCCTCTTCCCAGAGCAGGACCCCTGGGCTAGGGGCCCAGTGTGAAGCTTGGACCTGTCACTCTTCTGAGGATACCTCTGCCACTGAGGTGTCCCTCTGCTGTTCAGCCACTATCTATGGGTATGAGGTCAGCCCATTTCACGTCTCCACCCCTCCTACCAGGCTCAATGTGACCTCTTCTTTATATCCTTAGTTGTAGGGGTTCTATTCAGTAGTCTTTAGATGATTCTTGAAGCTGGTTGCTCAATAATTTATTTGTAATTTTGGTGTGATTCTGGATGCATTAGGAAGTGTTTACCTAATCCACCATCTTGGACCCTGTCTCATTTCATATTCTTGAGCTGCTGCTGGCTCTTACAACTTTTTCATAGTTCTCCATGCTTTGTTTATTGAGCAAAAGAGCATCATGAGATGGGTGCAATCTCCTAGTGGAATCAGAACTTAAAAAAACACATAAACACCTGCACAATGAGCTCCTGAATTCTTTTTTTCAGGGGGGGAGGAGGGGAATTGGGGGAGGGAAACAGCGTTGGGGAATTGGGGAAGGGGAACAGACAAGTTGCTGTCCTTTTTGTTCTTCAGTCTAGTTGTGGAGGACGTCGCTTCACTGACCCCTGTTGGTATTATCATTGCGCTCTTCCCAGGTGAGGCAGACCGGTCGCTGGCCACTGGACGGCCACTCATGGTGGCTCATGGCAGCTCACGCCTGCTGCATGCCAGCCCCACTGCAGCGTACGAAGTAGCTGGCGGCTCATGGCTGCTCAGCTCCAGATCAAGCTGTTGTTCACCATCTTAGATGTAGAGGGCACAGTATCACTGGCCCTAATGTGGGATCCAAAGTGGGGCCCTGCTGCTCAGAGCTGGCATCCCAAGCCAACTCCTAACCAAGCACCACTCGGCCGACCCGCTCCTGGATTCTTTACCAGCTTGTGTGGTATACAGGTGGGGGCAGTGTTGATGCTGCAGCTACCTCTATTTACTGCATTTCCATGCCTGGCTGGACATCAGGGGTGCCTTGACCTCAATAGAGGATGTGGCAGGTGGGAAGGGTCCAGGCATGCCATGTATGAACTGCTTATGTTCAGGCTGCTCCTGCAGCCCCCAAAAATCAGCTGCCTCTCCATGAAACTACACTGAGATCCCCTGTATAAGCTCATGGTCACCATAGCCATGACCTTTTCTCCCCTCGTTCCCTCCCTCAGGTGACCACATGTGTTGGGCAGCTAAAGTCCAGAGACCAGGCAGGACCTGTGCATGGCGGGCCAGCAGCTCAGAGCAGCGGCAGCTCACTTGTCCCCAGCTCTGATTTGCCAGCCCCACTTCTCAGTTCTCCAATACTTTGGAACATACAGGTTAATAACTTCTAGATATGAAACAGGGCATGACTACAGATTTTCAGGTTGAGGTGATAGTAGAGACCTACTTGGAAAAGTTATCACATTAAATATAACAATATAACAAAATGAACAAAAAGTAAAAGCATGCATATACATGTATACCAACTGGCCCAAAGGGGCGATCAATGCCAAAACCTATATTGTGAGGTATGGATGACTCCTTAAGTTTTCTATTATAGATTTCTGTCAACATTTTTTAAGTTTGGATTTATACAATCACTAAACTCCCTCTTACTCCATGGTTGGTAATTTTATTTTTCATTGTATTTCATTTTATTTATTTACTCACTTACTTACGTACTTATTTATTTATGTATTTATTGGCTAAAGTGATTTTTTTTGCATGTTACTTAAATATTGTTCTTATCTTTGGTTTTGGGAGAAAAATTCTCTGGTTCAGTTTCATTCATTTTTATTAGCTGTCCTATTCTTTGTTATAAATAACCATTTGGGGTTCCACAAGGGTTTATGATTTTCATGAAGCCAGTGCTCTCAACCTTAGAACAATTCTGAAGCTAAACAGGATATAATGCAGGAAATAATACAAAAAATATAAAGGAATTCTCAACCTCAGCTACCTCAGCTGTAAATGAGTTTTAAAGCACCTATAGTAAAATAAGTGTAACAATGAATAAAGTTCAGTTATCATATTCATAAAGCAAACAATCTCCCAAAATAGTTGTATTATCAGAATTAATTCAATTTAGGGTAAAGATGTGTCTGTTGTCAATAAGGAAAGAATTAACATTTCAATATAACATTCTAGGAAACTTGTCTGGCAATGTAACAGAAAGCAATTTAGATTATCATCTCACATCATAGATTTTTCAAACTGCTAATGGAATTGTGAATTTAATGTAAAAATGGATTAATAAGAAAGGGATCTAAATATGTGTAAAATCAAAAGAGGAATATGACTAGGAAGAGGTTTGGTTCTACATCCTAAAGCGCTTGGAGAAATGTACAAGGAACTGTTCAGCTCTTTATATGCAAGTGAAATTAAAAGCAAGTGTCCATCAAAAGAATATGGCTATAATTTATAAGAAGTATTTATGTCGATCATTAGAAGTTATAAAATTATAAATAATGTAAATGACCAACATATAAAAAACTAGAATAAATGAAGTAACAGATAAAAGAAAATGAATCTTGACTGTAAAATTTGATGGAAAAAAGAACAGCAATTTGCAAGTAAATGGTTACCATTGAAATTCACTACAAGCTGATATTAATTAGAACAATGATAAATTACTTTTTGTTAATAGTAAAATAAGCAATGTATTAAATCAAATACTTAAGAAGGCAATAGTTTAGATTAACTAAGTCAATCATTGAAAATGTTCATATGTGCCAATTTATCTATTCTTTGAAAATTATTCTCAGAAAACATGAACAAAATGTGCATGGGCATATTAACCCACATTCTCCTTGAGGTAGAATTCTCCTCATCTATTTCACTCCTCCACTTCCCAAACAAGTTTACGAGGCTAATTTTCTATACACAGTGTCTCTAATTCTCATTCTTGAGTTTCCTTTTCAATCTAATCCCACCTGGTTTCTGTCCCATTAATTCTACTAAAGCAGGTCATCCTAATGCCACCAGTGGCGTCTGTTTTCAGGTCCGCTGGGATAGTTCTTCTGCACCTGCCCTACAAGCAACACTCTATCTCTTAAACACACTCCTTCCCTTCAGTAGTGTGCCCCCCACTCTTCCCTATTTATCCTTCTAGCTTCACTAGCCCCTCCACCTCAGTGTCCTGTGCAGACTCTCTTCTGCCCAACCCTTAAATTCTGAGGGTCTGCAAGATTTAGGTCTTCTCATTGTCCACGCTATATGTGACCACATGCATTACGATGCCCTCATTATCAGATATGCATTTAAGGAATTCCAAATTAATACCTCCCCATGGCATTTCTAGGCCCATGTTCCCAACTGCCAATAAGACTTCTGCATGTAAATGTCTCCCAGGCACCTCAGAAAGGGCATGTGACATTCTTCCTTTCCAGACTCATTTGTAACTAAACTTCTCGTGTAAGAACATCATTTTCCTTTCCTTCTCTCTTCAGTGTTTATTATAATTGAAATAAAATAATCATTAGTACCAACGTTATGTCTTCTATTCTGTAAAACACAAAGTTGCAATACAACTGGAACTGAATTTGTTGTGTTCACCTGTATTTCTTGACCACAATTACACAAATATCATTAAGAGACTCAACTTATACATATCATCTGAATGCAGAGAATGAGTAAATAAATTTTACTACTTATTCCCCAATATCATTTACAAACCCAGGGTTTGGATTTTGATCTCAATAATAAACAAATTCAAGAAATTTTCTTTGATGAGAATTTAATAAATAAAACAAATTGCAAACTTAATAACATAGAAAGGTAAACATAGGTTTTAAATTTTCCATACAATGTAAACATGAACATGTAATTACATATGATTTTTAAATATTATATATTTAAATATTATCAATATTAAATATTATAAATATGATAAATACTAGAATAACTAGAATAAATAAATAATAAATAAATAAGCAAACAAACAAACAAGCCTAATGGCAGTAACCTCCTATGGACTGATGACACAGGAGCTGAATTTTTCTAACATATTCTTGCTTACTGCTCTAACAAAAGATTTGCTGAATTAAATTTAATAAATTCTGTAACTAAAGTAGAAAAAAAGCCATCTGAAATGAACAAAGACACATGTGCAAGAGTGATGTGACACACTCAGCAATGGGAATCATTTCAAGATGGGCCCAGGTTTCCATCCTACATTCCTAACATTTTCTGCAAGGGTGTTGATAAAAACAAGGAAGTCGTGATTTCCTCTCTGACGATCTCCCAGGCACAGTCACTGTATTTCTTCTCTTTCAAGTAGAGACGGATGCCGAAGAAGTACCTCTTCACGGCCAGCGTAGGGTCCTTCTTTCCCAGGGCAGGTTCTGCCTGTCCCGTCTCCTGCTCCAAACAGGTGTCCAGGTCCTGCAGCTGCCAGTGGAGTCCAGTGCGGAGCTTGTCCAGCAGGGTCGTGTTCCAGGCAGCAGAGGACCGCTCTGTGAGGAAGACTCTGGAGGTCTGCCAGAGCAGCTCGTACAGGACAGAGATGGCCTGGGTCTCCTGCACCTGGCTGCCATCCACCACCTCCTGGGGGAATCTGAAGTCTTTTCTGTCATCCAGACAGAGGGAAGGAGAGATTCTCCTCATTTGTTCCAGAAGCACGAAGTTCTCCCTGGTGACCAGGACGTGGTTTGGAGACAGGTTGCAGCCCAGAGATCCCCCGGGGCCATAGCTGATCACCACCAGGGCCGTGAGGAGAGCGAGCGGGAGGGCCATGGAGAAAAGTGGGTGCTGGTGGCCTGGCTGAGCTGAGCGTCTGATGAACCTTGGACTGCAGGTTCTCTGATGACATTCTTTCCAAGCACGGCCATTAAATAGGGAAGACAATCATTTTCATTTTCTAAACATTTCTCTGCACTTCCTTATTTTGTTTTCATTCATGTGTTCTCCGTGTGGTCTAAGAAGATACCAGTCTACACTATTAATTTTGCAGTAGGAGTTTGAGTTTCCATAAAGTACAAATATGCCAATTGAAATGAATACTTATCAATCAAATGAGAAATGTCCTTGTCCATAAGTCAGAACTGTATGCAGGTTTGTAAATACTCAATCACGTGCACATACTCATGTACTTTTTTAATACATAAATACTTCTCTTCTCTGCTTTAGAAACAAAATTTGACCTTGAATCTAGACAACATTTTTACCTCCTTACTTTATTTGCAGAGGGAGACAGCCTCCCTCAGCCATGGGGCTTGTGTATTTTGTAGGCACTTACCACACCATGTATAGTAAATAAGCTCTTTAGCTCCAAGGACTGGGATTTGTTTACTATTTTATTCATAGCAGAGGCAGAGGATCATTAGTAAGTAAGTTCCTGGAATGTTTCTCTTTCCTCTAGAACACATTCATGCAGGTGCATATGGTCATGCTTCACTGGGACACGTGGTCAGCACTAATAGAGACATAGCCCTTTCTTTCCACCATGTCGTAACTGGCCTATAGGGCTTCTCAGGTGGTGCCAATACTTCCAGCAGGAATCCTGGTTCTTTTCTGGTGCATGCAAGTGTCACGTTTCTAATACAAAGATAACTTTATTTCCCCAGTAGCACCTCTCTCACAAAGGAAGTATCACTTCTAGAAACCCTTGCCCTCAGAAATGATACAGTGTCCTCAACCCAAACTCTCTTGACTCACTTCCTGAGGGCAGGCTGACCACAAGTTGAAGACTTTAGGATTCCCCTGCTGTGGAGAGATTCTGTCATTATTAGCAAAATAACCACTTTTCCAGGATCCTGGCCCTTCACCCTGGATGTCTGTGCTGTGCACCCTAGTTCTCACTGGTGCCCTCCCCCTGACCCATTACCCAGGTATCAAGAGTGAAAGCAGACCTCAGTGCTGATGCCAAATTTATGTTTTCTAAGTAGATGGAGGAAATAGTTGTCCAATTGTAATCATTTTAACTTTAGTAGGCAAATAATTTTTATTTTTCCAGTACAGCTTTAATTGTTTGATTCTTTTACATCAAATATTGGACACTGGTTTTGCTCAAAATTTCTGAGCTGGATACAGGAGATTCTATGATGACGTCTCTCAGCAGAAACTTATAGGACAGAAGCTAGTGAAGTTCAGTTGTTCATTCAGTCTGCGTATTTCTATTGAGCTTCTTTGTTCATCCTTCTTCATCTCATGCTCAGAGAGCAATGAGGCCCAGGCTATTATGTCAGGGAGACATATTCGCCTTTCCTTTACTCTTTTGTGCTATTTCATTTTAAGTTTAAAAAACAACAAGAATCTTAATATCTTAGATTTTTGCATAGCGGTTTACTGGGCATACTCTCTGTCTTACTCTACTGGCATAATTTCTGTTTCATCCTGTGGTTAATACAAACAAAAGGAGGCAGAAGAATGGCAAAAGGGCTTCACTGTGTTTCTCTGTAATTTCCAAGACTTCAGAGTTTTTGTTTCTCAGTTCAGCTTTCCTAGAAAGCAAAACTTGACAGTTGTTTGTGGGCAAAAATAAAACCAATGTAATTCAGGATGTCATGAAAGTGCAAGAAGGGAAGTGACTTTTCTGATGACAAATGACCAATTGTAAGTTTGCAAAATTCAGTGTAGCCAAGTTGGGGACCTGGAGCTATAGCAGAGGGGAAGGAGGAAAGCCAGTGTTGAATTACAGAATCAGAAAATGGCTGCTTCTGCCAGAGGCTCACAGAGGAGCACCTCCTGGGTCAATTACCAGCCCTCGGGTTTGAAGACCAGCCATTTCATTTTTCTTTCATTGAATCCACATGTGATCAGCTCTGAGGAGAGAAAGGAGGAATCACACCAAGCAACTCTCAAGAGACTGGCTCCCTGAACCCCAGTTGCTAGAACACTAACCCTCTCTGGTAGGACTGTGGCTATTAACCCTTGCCTGAGCACACTATCTACTTAACAAATCCACTGAGGCAATTAAAAGGTTGCCTTGAGGAATCTGAAATGAAGAGAGAAGGAATTAAGAAAAGATTCAGCAGGTCGGCCGAGTGGCGCAATGGTTAAGAGCTGACTTGGGACGCCAGAGGGCCCCGGTTCGGATCCCACATGTGAGGGCCAGTGACACTGCCCTCCACAGCTAAGATGCTAAACAACAGTTCAACCTGGGGCTGGGCTGCTGTGAGTCGCTGGGACTAGGCTACAGCCTCTGCTGCAGTGGGTTGCCATGGGCTACCGTGTGCAGCTAGCATCCAGCATGAGCAGCTGTCCAGAAGCCAGTGACTGATCTGCCTCGCTTGGGAAGAACTCATGATGGTGCCAACTTGGGCCAGTGAAGCAACGTCCTCCACAACTAGACTGAAGAACAAAGGGACAGCAACTTGTCTGTTTGCCTTCCCCCAATTCCCTAGTGCTGTTCCCATCCCCCCAATTCCCCAATTAAAAAAAAAATCTTTCAAAAAAAAAAAGAAAAGATTCAGCTCTTTTTTTTTAAGATTTTATTGGGGATTCAGGGAGGGGAACAACGTTGGGGAATCGGGAAAGGGGAACAGACAAGTTGCTATCCTTTGGTTCTTCAGTCTAGGTTTGGAGAAGGTCACTTCACTGGCCCATGTTGGTATTATGATCATTTCGCTCTTCCCGGCTGAGGCAGTCAGTCTCTGGCTGTTGAACGGCTGCTTATGGTGGCTCACGGCAGCTCTCGAGGCTGCCGGCCACTCAAGGTACGCATCACTGGCTACACATCACTCACGGTAGCTCATGGCACCCCACTGCAGAGCCGCTGCAGCCTACGCTATCGCTGGCGACTCACGGCAGCCCAGCTCCAGGTTGAGCTGTTGTTCGCCATCTTAGCTGTACAGGGCGCAGCGTCACTAGCCCCCATGTGGGATGCGAGCCAGTGGCCCTAATGCTCATAGCCCATGCTCCCAAGCCAACCCTCAACCAATTGAGCCACTTGGCCAGCTCAAGATAGAGCTCATAATCTGGATAATAATGACAATGGCATTTTAAATGAAAACACCAACATTTATTGCACGCTAACTATGGATCAGCCACTGTTCTAAGAACTTTGAGATTATTAACTCAATCTTCTCAATAGCCCTATTTGTATTACACTCATTTATGAAACAGTTTGGACAGAAATGTATATCTGGAGGGATGAATTTTTCTGAAGGTACCAAAGATTCAAGGTCAAAACCTTAAGAAGATTTGAAATAATGACCTGTCTAGAAGGGCCTGTCAAAAGAAGTGAAGGACTGAAATGGGCATGAGAGTGAGGAACCAAGGAGAGGCCATGACATGAAATCAGAAGAGCAGGGAACGTGAAGTGATAAAGGATTTCGAGTTCCTCTTCAAATGCCAAAGAATTGATGTCTATTGTTTGGTATGTCAACAGGAAGTGACCTGTATGAGTCAGCTCAACTGCCTGACTTCTAAGAAAAAGTGGACAGAATCCTTTTAAATAGTTATAAGAGAGTAGATTTTTCTGTCAACTGAACAGAAGCGTGCAGCTGGCACTGGAGGAACCCTCGTCCCTTCCAATACTCAGCACGCTGCTGTGGCATCCGTGTCACAGGTCCTGGGGACAGTGCTGTTGGCCTTGTCTCCGTGGGAGAACGCTGTGCTCTCAGCATTCACTTCAGCCTTCTCCCCTCTGAACTGGAATGACCTGGAGAAATAGCTGACTCAGTGCTGTCCATTCGTTTCTTATTGTTCCATGTCCTGAGGACCTGCCTACTGCAGTTCACACTTTAAACGTCTATGATTTCCTTCCAAGTTCTGGAGCTGCTGCTGATTTTCAACTCCTTCATGTTTCTAGATGTGCACTGTGATATATTTGGAGCAAATGTGAGTCCTGGTGCAGCCTCGTCGTAGTGAAATCAAAGGTGAAACAGCCTAAACAGAAGTCCAGATGAGCTGCTGGATTCTTTTTTGGAAAACTTCTAACTTACCTTTAAGAAAGCCTTCATGCACCTTCCGAAAGGAGTTATTTCCCAACTTCCTCGCCGCTCCACACCCGCAGTGGCAGGCTCTAAGCTGCGAAGTGGCCTGAAGGGACAGTAAAGGGAGTGACAATTCAGGAGGCGCTGGCCAGCTGAAGCCTAGAGGGATGCCCTGCCTGCAGCTGGGGGACTCTCACTCTGCAAGCTACAACAGCTGAGGAAGTGGGCTCACTCAAGTATTGGGGTGAAAATCTTTCCAGGACAGAGCCTCTTTGTAGCTCTGAAGAAGTAGGTGGAGGGTCAGACACTTGCATGGAACATAAGGAAGCCTGCTCGCTGCAGACTTGGTTGATTGTCTTCGTCCCTCTTGGCCAATAGGTGGCTCGCTTCCTCTGTAAATGTTTTCTTAGTCCCCAGGGTGAAATGGACCCGGCTTTCTACTTCCTTTTAGTTACAGCTACTGTTACATCATGGTAACAGGGACACTCCGCAGTTCCAAAATATCCATCGGAAAGAAAAATAGTCTCTTATATAGGAGTTTCTGAAACACCTAGAATTCTCATTCAACTGTTGCTTTTAATTGGTGGCTTTGTACTCTTAAAGGGAAATTGGCGACCAGAAACCTGAAAGGGGCAGGAGACAGCTGTATGGATGGGCCCTGCAGGTGAAGGAGGAGTGAGTGAGGAGAGCACACTGGGGATTCCTACACTGGGGTAAGAGGAAGTGGTTGTGATATGGGAACAGAAGAAGGGGATTCAGAAAGCAAGGAGGGAAGGCGGTTTAGAAGACTAACTTCTCTTCTATCTAGTTATGCAAGCCGCCATTTCCTAACTGTACATAGAAATCAGACTTATCTTGATGTGAATAGTGACTATACTTTAGTCTTCATACAGTTTCCAGAATTCCATATTTTAGATTGTCATGCTTTTGCAGGTATTTTCTGAGAGATGGGAGAGTTCACTATTCTGATATATCATGTAGGACAGTTAAGTTCGTGAACTCACCCTAGAAAAAGCGCTACATACCTCATTGCTGAATATCAATACAGTCACCTTCGAAGTACTCCTCTTGGGAAGCTATGCACTGATGCCAGTGCTTAGTCCAACCTTCCAAGCAATTTTGGAATTCTTTTTCTGGAAAGGCCATCACATCTGCATGCTATTACTCTTGATGTCCTGAATGACATCAAAATGTCTGTCTTTCAATATTTCCTTTATCTTCAGGTAAAGAAAGAAGTCATTGTGGGCAGATCAGGTGAGTAGGGAGGATGTTCCAATACAGTTATTTGAATACTGGCAAAAATCTCCCCCACAGACAGTGCCGTGTGAGCTTGTACATTGTTGTGATGCAACAGCCATGATTCGTTGATAAAAGTTCAGGTTGTTTTTGTCTAAATTTTTTTGTTTTTAATTATGGAATTTGTGGAGGGAAATAGCACTGGGGAGTCGGAGAAGGGAAACAGACAAGTTGCTATCCTTTTGTTCTTCAGTCTAGTTGTGGAGGATGTGGCTTCACTGGCCCATGTTGGTATTATGATCATTGAGCTCTTCCCAGCTGATGCAGATTGGACACTGGCCATTGGATGGCTACTCACAGTGGCTCACAGCAGCTCACAGCAGTTCACACTGGCTGCCAGACACTTACGGTAGCTGACAGCAGCCCACTGCAGCCCCACTTCAGCACACGCTGTTGCCGGCGACTCATGGCAACCCAGTTCCACGTCGAGCTGTTGTTCAGCATCTTAGCTGTAGAGGGTGCAGAGTCACTGGCCCTCATATGTGGGATGTGAACCAGCAGTCCTACTGCTCAGAGCTCACACTCCCAAGCCAACTCTTAACCAATGAGCCACTCGGCCAGCCCTTGTCTAACTTTTTCTTTTTTTTTTTTTAATTACTTTTAGGTATACAGCACAGTGCAATTGTTATACTTTTTACCCCTCAAAGTGACAACTCCCCTCCTCCAATCCGCTTCCCCACTCCCCTCCACCCCCGGATATCAGATATCATACATATCTAATACAATTCCATTGACTCAACTTCCACACTATACTCTACATCCAGCGACTATATATATATATATATATAGTTGACATACAATATTATACAACATCAGCTTCAGGTGTACAGTGCAGTGATCAAGCCTCTACCCCATCCATGAAGTGGTCTCCCTAACAAGACATGTGACCATCTGACATCCTACAAAATATTTACAACATTATTAATTATATTCCGTTAGCTATCTTTCATATCCCTGTGGCAATATTTAAGTTACCTATTTATGCTGATTAATCCCTTCCTTTTCTCCCTCATCCCTACCCCCGTCCCAACTAGCAACCATCAGTTTTTCTTTTATATGTCTGAGACTATTTCTGTTTGCTTTGCCCATTCATTCAGTTTTTTAGATTCCACATATAAGTGAAATCATATGGTATTTGTCTTTCTCCGACTGACTTATTTCACTTACCACATTGTTCTCTAGGTCCATCCATATCATTGCAAATGGTAAGATTTCATTCTTCTTTATAGCGGAGTAGTACTCCATTGTATAAATGTACCACATTTTCTTAATCCAGTTGTCTACCAGTGGATATTTCAGTTGTTTTCAAGTCTTGGCTATTGTAAATAGCACTGTGATAAACATAGGGATACATATTGTTTTTGAATTAGCGTCTTGGGTTTCTCTGGATAAGGTTTTCATGTAGCCTTTTCAGCACTTCCAATTACTCATAGTAAGCTTGGTTAACTGTTTTTCCAGTTGGTACAAATTCATAATGAATAATCTCTCTGATATCAAGAAAGCTTAGCACCATCATTTTGACTCTGGATTTGGACTGACGGAACATTTTTGGTCGTGGAGAATTGGCTGACTTCCATTGTGCACTTTGACTCTTTGTTTCAGGGTCATATTGGTACACCCATGTTTCATCACCAGTGATAACATGGCCCAAAACATCGTCTTGCCTCTCCCAAAGGTTTTGGCAAACTTCAACTCTCTTTTGATTGTGTTCATTGGTGAGCTCCTTTGGGACCATTTTCGCACACACCTTTCTCATGCCAACATGTTCAGTTAACAATTTCCTAACTGTTTCTCTATAATTGTTTACTTAGTCTGCTCTGCTTCTCGGTCAGTTGATGATTTTGATGCACTATTCGACAAATTTTTGCAATGTTTTCGTCAGTTCTGCTCATTACTGGCCACTGTGACCTCTCTTCATCAGTGACACGTTCTCTATCCTCAGAAAAGTGTTTAATCCATTTGTACACTGCCATTTTCTTCATGGCATTATCCCCATAAACTTGGACTAACATGTCCCGGATTTCACTTCCATTCTTATCAAGTTTAACAAGAAGTTGAATGTCTGTTTATTGCTCTAATTCCAGATCACACATTCTCGTGACAGCACACAAAAGCACACAATAATGAATGCCACTCAGCAAGACACTGCCATATGTTGACACGAACACAGCTGTGAGACACTGATATACCAAAGTTATGAAACCTTACTGTGCTGCCAATGTAAGCCCACGGTGGCAAGTTCACGAACCTAATTGTCAGACCTCATAAATTTAATCAGGAAGAATACAAATAATGGTAAAGAACGTGAGAATTCTTGGCATATCTATCTGGTCGAGAAAACAAAGTGAGATAATAGTAGTAATACTAAAAGCAGTGTGGGGCCGACCATTGGCTCAGTTAGTTAATAGCGTGAGCTCTGGGCCACAGGGTTGCCGGTTCGATTCCCACATTGGCCAGTGAGCTGCACCGAAGCTGAACTGCCACTGAGCTGGTGAGAGCATGTGTACTTAGCAGCAAGGTTACCTGTTCCACACCCATATGGGATGATGGGCTGCTGATCCCGCAACTAAGATTGAACACGGCACCTTGAGCTGAGCAGCTGTGAGCTGCCGATGGGCGACTGGATGGCTGGCTCAGTGTGCAACAAGGTTGCCGATTCAAATCCCGCGTGGGATGATGGACTATGCACCCCCCGCAGCTAGATTAAAGCAGCAACTGGTCTTGAGCTGAGCTTGCGCCCTCCACAACGAAGATTGAAGGACAAAAACTTGACTTGGAGCTGATGCGTCCTGGAAAAACACACTGTTTCCCTTTCCTAATTTCCCAACACTGTTCTCCTCCTCAACTCCTCAATAAAAATCTGAAGAAAAAAAAACACCACATTGTGATAAAGGGAGAAATTAGGAAAACAAATTACTAAAGCACTTAATCTCTGAAACTCTATTATCTATATTAATTAGATAAGATTTAGGATATATCTGATATTAATATTGAGGAAACAAGTTTAGAATAATTAGTTCTGGATGATTACTTGGCAGTCTAACCAGAAATCAAGGTCAAATCTCGTTTCATACCATAGGCAATAATAAAATCTTGATGGAATGGAGAATTGACAGTAAGATTAGATTTTTAAAAACAGGGAAACCCAGGAGTACCATTGTAAGCTCAGGAGAATAGCTAACCTACAAAAGAAATGTTCACTCCTTTTAAATATATACAAGTATTTCATTTCTTCACACAAAACATGACATGAGATAGAGCCTGATTTCAGGATTCCCTCAAATACAAACCAACAAAATAAGGAAAATTAAGTAAAATACATGAAATAAATAGGTGGCTGTCAAAGAAAGGAACAGGAATAATATTTGAAATGTGATAGAACACCAATTCACCAATTAGGGAGGAGCAGTGTGATAGTTAATTTTATGTGTCAACTTAGCTAGGGCACGGTCCCCATATATCTGGTCAAACATTATTCTAGATGTCTGTGAAGGCATGCTTAACGTGAGATTATAGGCATTTTACATTTGCATTAGTAGACTTTGAGTAAAGCAGATTACCCTCCATACTGTGGATGGGCCTCATCCTATCAGTTGAAGGCCTTAATTAAAAAAAAAGATTGAGGGCCAACCGAGTGGTACGATGGTTAAGAACTGGCTTGGGATGCCAAAGGGCCCCGGTTCAGATCCCACGTATGAGGGCCAGTGACACTGCCCTCCACAGCTAAGATGCTGAACAACAGCTCAACCTGGAGCTGGGCTGCCGAGAGTCACTGGCGATGGCGTAGGCTGCAGCCCCTGTGGCAGTGGGTTGTCGTGGGCTACTGTGTGTAACCAGCAGCCAGCATGAGCGGACATCAGCCGCAGTGAGCAGCCATTCAGAAGCCGGCGACTGATCTGCCTCACCTGGGAGGAGCGCAATGATGGTGTCAACTTGGGCCAGTGAAGCAACGTCCTCCACAACTAGACTGAAGAAGAAAACAACAGCAACTTGTCTGTTCCCCTTCCCCCAATTTCCCAATAAAAATCTTTTTTTAAAAAAAACATTGATCTCTCAGGATAAAAAGGAATTCTGCCAACAGACTGCCTTTGGACTCAAACTGAAGTCTTTCTAGGGTGTCCAATCTGTTGCTCCTCTTTCTAGAAAACCCTGAGTAATATCTGGGAAGCCAAGAGTTCCCAAGCACTGTGTATCTCCTATATTTCTCTATTCTCCCATTCTCCAGAGGGGAGGACAAAACAGCACAGAAAAAAAACTTGTTGAAATTTAACTAAGGTCCTGGATAACCCCAAGTTGGAGGGCAGCAAATCCAAATGTGGAGCATGTTACCTCGGGAAAAGATGGGAGACCCCTCCACAGTTGCAGGCCCTTCCTGCTACCTTAGCAATCACACATACTTCCTGGTGAAATACCACAATGAGGATATTGTGCTGGTGATAGAAATTCCTCTCAGCTTTTACCACAATTGATACATTTGAATAAATGAAATGTCACTAACTCTCAAGTGACACTGATACCATTCATTCACAATCCTTAGCTTACATCCGACTTCTCCATTTTGCTACCTATTTAGAGGTTTTATTATAGAGTGAAAGAGATGTCAAGATCATAATTGAAGGTGACAATGAGAATATTTCTCTATTTAATCGTAGTTTAAGTCTCATATTAGGAATAAACCTGTGAAACTAATATTGTACTATTGAGAGTTGCATGATCAACATTTTAAGAGATTCTCCTGAATAGCTTTTAGTCCATTACCAGGTTGGCAGCTCTCCCTGCCCCACAGCCCTGTAGTGTGTGGACGGGGTGATTCATAGGGAGGCTCTGGTCTACACAGTAGGTTGTAGGCAGGGAACACATCTTTCTCTGCCCCTTTAATTGCCCAGTCCCAAACAGTCCACTCCCAGCTGGGAACCAGAGTCTGACAGTCCTTCTCTTTGCAATAGACAAAGGGTAAGGCTACAGGCAGACTCATGACAGCAATAGAATGTGTCGTCATCAGGAAGTGGCCATGTTTTGTAGCATGAAGGGACGGCCCCAGGAAGTGGTAGGATCGGCCTAGATCAGGAGCCTGCCTTCCAGTCTTGGTCGCTAACTTGTTGCTCTTGGCTACCAGGCAGCTGTTTTTCCTCAGAGGAGCTTCCTTAGCCCACCGGCAGGCTGGATTCACTTTCTGTTTTCTTTTAGCTACAGCTACTATGACATCACACTCAATGGACAGTAAGGAAAGCCTCTCATTCATATGTTTCTGCAAAACCTGGAAATTTGGTACACTTTTGCATTCTACTTGCAATGTTCTGCTCTCTAGGGAAGCCCTTACGCTGAAACCACAATGAAACAGAAAGCAGTTGTGTGAATGGGCTGTGAGGTAAAGAGAGTGAATGACAAGTGTGCTATGGGGCTTTCTACCTTGGAGAGAAAGGAAACTACTGTGCTATCGGGTGTGTCCTGGACTGTGCCAGAGGCTGGCGTCATTAACTCTCATGTTGCTATGCCCTTTAGCTAGATATTTACTTCCCTCTCTCAGATATTAATATAAGCCACCATTTCATCACTGAAAAAATAAGACACTTCTTTGAAATAAGGAACAACCATTTTTCAACTTTCTCTAGAATTCATCACAGAATTCTATTTTCTTAGACTGCGTTTTTTGGAGGTCAGATACTGAAAGATAGATTCAGATCCTAAGAAAATGATAGAAAGAGACATGTTATATATGGCTATGGTTTTGAGAGAATTCATTGTTTTTCCTTCTTCTCAACAGAGCATTTAACATAGCATATTAATTTTCATCACTGCTTTTAGGTTTGTATTGCCACAAAAATCAAAGACACAAAAGAGCAGGAACCTTATTTGTAAGATTTACCTCTATATCCTGAGGACAACACACAACCTGGCTTAGAGAATTTAATAGTTAATTACAATTTAAACATAATACGATGGGATAAATGAATTGTGCCATCCATTCTTTAACCAAGTTGCACAGTCAGGCTTGGTGTTTCTTTTGAAAACAAACTAATACAAGAAGTTTGCTATGGTAAAAATTTTAATAAACAAAAATATCGCAAATGTAAAGAATGAATAGAATATATTTTATTGTGGCACCACAATGTAAAGGTGATTGTGCAAGATACTATATGAGCAAAAGTAATTCAGATCTTATAAATAGATAGATAAATAAATAAATAAATATTAAAATCGATGAACAGATCCATCAGCATGGGCATCTGTAAGTGCCTACTGCCTGTAGACTGGAGCATGATGTTATCCAATACTCCTGAAAAAGTCTGACAAAGTGATGGCATTCATGTCATGATTACAGCACAAGATGAAAGACCCTCTTTGACAAGGTAAAACACAAGGAAGTGTGATATAAGTCAGTGAGGATGATCTCCATGTTGAACCAGGGGTCATTCCTCATTCCTTCATCTTTCCTAGGAGTTCGGTGAGAAAGAGAAGGCTCTCATGATTTCTGCCCTGACAACCGCCCAGGCACAAGGGCTGTAATTCTTCTGCAGATAGAGGGTGATTCCCCTGAAGTATTTCCTCACAGCCAGAATGGAGTCCTCATTCATCAGGGAAGTCTCTTCCCCTCCCGCCTCCTGCGTCACACAGGCTTCCAGGTCATTCAGCTGCTGGTCAAGTCCAGTGCAGAAGTTGACTACGAGGGTCTTTTCCCAAGCAGCAAAAGAGCCCTCTATTCTGAAGCGGTGGAAGGTCTGCTGGGTCATCTGGTGGACGACAGAGATGGCTTGAGCCTTCTGGAACTGGTTGCCACCAAACGCCTCCTGGGGGAATGCAAAGTCGTGTCTGTCCTTCAGGCAGGAGAAAGGGGACGTTCTCCTCATTTGTGCCAAGAGCATCAAGGCTTTATTGTTAACCAGGCTGTGGTTCTGAGGCAGGTCTCAGCCCAGAGAGCATCTGGAGTTGCAGCTCAGCACCAGCAGGGCCATCAGGAAGGAAGAGGGTAGGGCCATTGGGGTCTGTCAGATGCTGCTGGCCTGGCTCGGCCCAGGAAATCGGGGAACCTTGCTCTCCAGGGTCCCTGAAGGCCTTCTTTTGTGCATGCCTTATGTAGGGACCATACAAGTTTCCAGTTTCTGAATGTTCCTTTACTTTGTTACATCTGCTTTTGCTGTTCTTTTGCACTTTCTACATGGGTTTAGATCAGTGCCACTCAAGCTTTTATTTTTCATATTACTCCTTGCCCACAGAGTCTTTCAGATGTTTTTCTAACTGAATCCCCCAAGAAAACTTAACGCAATATTCGATATATATGTATGTACCGTATATATATCTTTATCTGTAAAAATGCTGTAAAGCTGACTGTTTTTATTCAGTGCAGGATTAAAATTGAATGAATAAATATTTTAAGCTGCAAGTCAAATTTAAAAGCTACTGACGTTTCCTTTACTATAATTAAACTGTATTTAACTTTATAACTAAGTTTGCAGAGTGACTTTCAATGCAATATTTACTCATATAAAAGTAATGTATCCCATTACATGTTCAAATAA
>NW_017732205.1:589639-595864 GCF_001890085.2 Hipposideros armiger
ATGTGTTCACACTCAAAAGAACTAAATTTGTACGCCTGGGAGCAATATTATCCCAATGAGATTACATGATTTAGACAACATCAAGTTGAATCATTCTTTGTATTTTTGCATTGAAATTCAAATTTCTTAAAGTATTTTCAGTGTTTCCAATCAAGTTTATTCTTCTCAAACAAAAAGGAAACTGTCTTTGTAAATAAGTGAACTGGTAAATATTGATTATTATCATGGAAAGAATTAAACTCTTTTTATTTTGCATAAGAAGTTATGTTGCCTCAGCCTTCCAGGTGCCTACTCTTTAAATGGCAGGTATGAGACAATTTTTGGTGAATCAGCTCTTTAGTAATGGGACTCTGCCTTATTCACTGTGCTATGCTCAGCACCAGGCCCAGTGGAGTCATCCATTAAGTAATTTTTACTGAAAGGATTTTTAGATTTTCTCTTCCTACCAGAAGGCATTCATGAATAACCAATTTATGTTGCTTCATCATGGCCATATTTGCTAGCATTATAGTAGACAATGGCTAATATTCCCACTCTATGCATACTGGTGTCACTAACATCTCTTGAATTTGTTGCTAAAACCTCTAGGATTCTACTTCCCTTAAGGTGCATATGGCTCTGGGCAGGCAAGTTGCAAGAGCAGCAGCCTTATTTTCAGCCTTTGCCCAGCAAGTATAACCTCATCTCCAACCTCCTCTCTACTTTGTCATACAAGAAAAGTAACTGGCTTGGTGTCATGTACAGGGCCACATATCTAAACGCATGACTCACACAGCTCAGAAATCAGACAACTCCCCACATTAGTTTTGGTGGATCTTTTGTGAAGTGGCAGTTACCTATGTTTATCGTGCCAGACTCTTCGGAGGCCCCTCACAAAGAATGATGGATGATCTCCATCCATTTCTGTGAGATATTGGGCTCCATGGCAGTTTGATTTCCAAAATTTAGCCATGTATAATTAGAACAAAAAGTAAGACTTTGGATTCTGAATCCTTAGTCACTGTTTTTTGCCACCTGACCAGCTCATTTATTTTCTAAGCATGGCTGTGTTCTCTTTTCTAGATGCCAGGCGTGTAGCTTTAGTGACCTGCGATGGTCTGATGATTATGTTCCCATGAAATTCATATGTTGAAGTTTGAACCCCTGGAGAGATCATGTAATGTGGTGAAGATTTGGGGAATAAATTGGGGCATGAGGGAGGAGCCTCATGGATGGAATTAGTGCCTCATAAAAGAGGCCTGAGATACTCCCCCTCTTCTGCCATGTGAGGGTACAGGAGAAGTCAGTGATAAGCCCCCAGGAAACAGGCTCTGCTCCAAGCCCAACCGTACTGACACCGTGATTTGAATTTCAGTGTAGAACTGTGAGCAAAACACTTCTTCTCTTTACAAGCTACTGAGCCTATGCTCTTTTATTAAAGTCACCTGAAAGGACTAAGATACGGCCTGACCTATTTTCTCCTTAGGATACATCCCTGGAGTCTGTCAAATACCTAAAAAGAGAGAAGTCATTTACTCAACCTTGTTTGCTTGGCATGTAGTCCAGTCCCTATTATGTGAGTAGCACAATCAATATTCATGGAGAAATAATGAAGTTCACAATAGGAGAAAGAATAATCCCAACATATATACATACATAAGAATTAAGTGAAGAATAGATCTAAAGATACTTTGTAAATACTTCATGGTTCTCCGAAGGAAGTTATAATTGAATATTGTGTCAGGGAGTATTTTAAAAATTGTTGGCTTGAAGGGATACTTACTTCAATTGTGTACTTTCAACGTTTAGACTATCAGGATGAGACTCATAGGCCTGGTCACAAGTGGAAGGTTAGCTCTCCACTTTTATTTCAGAGATCCTCAAGAACCTACAATAGCTCCCTGATCACATGTTCCTCGTCTCCCTCAGGCAGTAAGGAAACAACGTGCACTTGACAATGTGTTCTGAACCTCGTTTACACACTTGTGGCCATTCTTTAACTTTAGCTTATGATGTTGGGGATCAACCTGAACACTTTACGGGACCAGTGATGCTGGGAACTCTAACTAGTGACATCCATGTCATCTCCCCCAGGGTATAATAGGTGGAATCAGTCTTGCAGTTTTGTTGATAAGGTGAGTGCAGCAAATACATGAGTTATTTTGTTTTCCCGCAAGAGCTTTAGTACAAATAGTGTAAAAACGAGGAGCGATTTATGCACTGAGCTTGTCTCCTCTCCCATTAGTCAACTGACTGGAGTCTCTTTCTCAACTGCTTTGCACTTAGACGTCCCACGAGAATAAATTCAGACCAACGACTGTGAGTATAAGTGATATTGCCATATAGAGTCCTGGTCCTTGAAAACACCCCATGCGATCTGCCATAACTTTCTATTTACAACTGAGCGGAATAGACTCAACTGCCACAGACAAATATGACATAACATGTTGACTCTGGCAAGGTCACACAATAGAAAGTACTCATGACCTTGATTCACCACAGAACAGCCAACAAGAAGAGTACTCTGATCAGGAATGTTTCTATTATGCTCTTATACAAAGGAAAGGTAAATTTCTGTAACGATCAAAGTATGAACAGTTTTCTGTTTATCTGTTAGAACAGCTACCATTAACAAAACTGACAGGGCCGGCTGAGTGGCACATTGGTTATTATCTGGCTTGGGACGCCAGCTCTGAGCAGCAGGGCCCCGGTTCACATCCCACATGAGGGCCAGTGATGCTGCACCCTCTACAGCTAAGATGGTGAGCAGCAGCTTGACCTGGAGCTGGGCTACCATTAGTCACCCGCAACGGCGTAGTCTTCAGCCCCTGCTGCAGTGTGCTGCCGTGAGCTACTTGTGTGGTGGAAGCCACTGTGAGCTGCCAGCAGCCAGTGTGAGCTGCCAAGAGCCACTGTGAGCGGCCGTCCAGAGACCGACAACCGATCTGCCTCATCCGGAAGACAGCAATGATAATACCAACATGGGCCAGTGAAGAGACATCCTGCACAACTAGACTGAAGAACAAAAGGAAAGCAATTTGTCTGTTCCCCTTACCCCGATTCCACAGTGCTGCTCCCCTTCCCCAATTCCCCAATAAAATCTTAAAAAAAAATAAACTGACAAATGACTTTAACAAAATACTATCCTGAAACACTTTCCCATAAAAAGCATGAACTAGACACTTTGGAAACAGCAAATATTTTCCTGCATCCCACCCCCCAAAAAAAACCTTAACCCAATTATTTAAATTATAATATTAAAGTATTTATTTAAAAGGTAAGTCACGTTCTTCTCTCGAAATATATTTTGTAGGTTCATGATGTGCAAATGTATTTTCTTAAATAACCCCATGATTTTGGTTTCAGGAATTTCTCAACTGGTCCCAAAATTGATTCCAATTTTTTGGGGGGCTTAGCAAACAATGTCATTGAACACTCAACACGAGTATAAGTTTCTTCTTCGTTTGTTTACTTTTTTGAGGATTGTTACATGAGAAAAAGGCACACTTGAATTTCACTTCTGACAACCTCCCAAGCACAGGAGCTGTGTTTCTTTTTCTTCAGATAGTTACGGATTCTGAGGAAGTAATTCCGGACAAGACTTCCCAAATCTTCAGGACAAACCAGAGTTTCTTCTTTCGTCTGCTCCAGCCTGTCCAAGCTGTGATCCAGGCTAGAGAGCAGTTTGTTCAGTGTGTGCTTCCAAGCAGCAGGGCTCTTGTTTGTGCTGAAGAGGTTGAAGATCTGCTGGAGCATCAGGTGGTGCAAACAGGTGCATCGTGTCTTCTGCATTTCGGTGATGTTTCTGCTTTCCCAAGGAAATTGGAAATCGGTTCTGTCATTTAGGCATAAGTGAGAGGGGATGCTTTTCAGCTGTCCCAAAGGACCGAAGATTTTCCCTTTTTCTAGGCTGTGGATGCAAGGCATGTCCCCTCCAAGAGAGCAAGCCGGGATGGAGCAGAGCATCACTCCTGCCACTAGCCACACACTGATCTGGGCCATTGAGAATTGCGGCGATTCGCCAGACGTCCTGCAGGGGGCGCGCGGGCACCGCTAAACACAGCCAAGTTCCCCTCCGGGCTTCCCTGCAAAGCGTGCTTCTCCTTCTGGCCGCAAGAGGGCGCGCGAACGCAGGCTTGGCAGCCTTTCTGTGTGTCGGGTAGCGAAGAGAACGGCGCGAGCAGCCCCATGGAGCCACTTTGTGCTGCTTTAATAGTGCGCAAGAAACCTTCCTTTCCTTTCCGCGGTCCTGACTGCTGAGGACGGAGCTCCGCCGTGGCCTCGCCGGGGACATTTTGCTTACGGACCGAACACAGAAGTTCGCATTTGCTGCACTTTCCCCTGTGTTTAGTGCTTTCCTTTCGCCCAGAAACTCGAGCGAGGTCATTTTTACAAACAACCCGTTTACAGAGGGACTGGAGGCTCCGAATCGGAACATGTTGAGGCGGTTTTTACAAATTCGGGGCAGTTTCTGTGCGAAATGCTGACAGATTCAGAGACAGGGGAACACGAAAAGCAGGGGCCGCGACAGGACAGCGTTGGGGACGCCACGGGAGCGAGTCGGGGCGCGACCACGGTGGGGGCCCGAGGCCGAGGAGGATGTGCGCCCCGGGACAGGCTTTGTGAGTTTCATGGTGACTTTTCAACGTTACAGCGTTACAAGGTGGTGGGGTCAAGTATTGACAAAGTGAAAAGTGAGCACATTAATGCGGCATTGTATTAAGCTTTTCACAGTAAAAATATTTTCATATAAAATGAAACTATCAAAGGTAAAATGTTAAAATATTTTTAATATAACTTTAAAAAGCATTTAATTAAACTTTTTAAAGGATTAAAATCCTTTAATATTCAATAGAAATGCCAACGTAACATTTAGAAAGTATTTTTAACATTGAGGCTATTAAAAGAGCATTTTACTTAATTTTATTGAAATGTATTTAATATACACCAAAACAAGCAGATAATTTTACTAGGCTGGTGCAAATGTAATTGCGGTTTTTGCAATTGTTTTAAACCTGCTAAACTGCATAGTATCCTGGCTTTAATGGAAGGGAACTCATTAAAAATTTTTTCAAGATTAGTTCTTTACTTGTTTTCATGTATGACAATTTCTCATGACGCCATGACAATTTTAAATAATTTCTATTTAATTTCACATTACTGAATCGGCTTTCATAAGCTCCACCTTGAGTATATCATTAAAAAGAAAAGTGAGCGTTGTGTACAAGGCCTTGAGGACAGTTTAATTTTCTTTCCAGAGAATGAAGGGAACTCTATATGAATTAACCCTTGGTGTTCAGAATTTTAGCAACTGAGTGGAACTTGCCAAAATTTTACTTGTATGGGGCCCCTTTCTCTGTAAGACTCTCAGGGCTTTGCAACGCAAAGTCATTTCTTGTCTTTTAAAAATGATATTTTGTTCATCATGGATGTTTCAGTATTAATTTTCATTTTTTAGTATTGCATTAAAATATTATTTATCTTCACTACTTAGATTTGGTGCCTTCTCAAATTCCGCGCCTGAGGGAAGTAATCACTCTACCCTACCACTAACCCAGGAGAGAGCTTTAGAATTAGTTTTCTGATCTTCAGTGGCTGAAAATCTAGGAATGTCTCATTTCCCAGGATCCTCTCTCCCTCCCCCTTTTTAATTTTTAATCGTTTTCCTGGCCTTTATAGGAAAGGACACTTTATTTAATCAGTGTCTTAAAATAATATCACCACAGGTAGTCTGAATTTGAGGATGAGAGAAGGGATTATTTAGCTCATTTATAGGATTCACAGAACAGCCATTTGTTTTTTGTTTGTCTTCTGACAGTAGCTTTGCCTCATGCTAGTTTTCTGTACAGACTGGCAAGTGTGCTATAAGATTTCCTTTATTAATGCGCTAGGCACTGATCTAAGGGTGGAAACTGGGGCTCTGTCCTTCACAGTCCTACATAAAGCCCCTCTCCTAGACTTTCCATTGGGGGCACCTCAACACGCACACCCCTGAGAGTGTTAAAGGAGCTGCAATCAAAGCTTCTCTTGGCTTGGCTGAACATGGACCACACACATAATCATATGTTACATTCATACTAAAGGCAGCTATCACTCACTATGTTCTGATTCTCAGCCTGGAATTTGCAAATTTTTTGTCTAATCTCTACAATTTCCTGTGTGACCACTAGTAAAGTTGTCTGGGTGCTTTAGAAGAGGAAATGAGGGCCGGCCAAGTGGCGCGATGGTTAAGAACTGGCTTGGGAC
>NW_017732205.1:596229-611674 GCF_001890085.2 Hipposideros armiger
GATGGTGCCAACATGGGCCAGTGAAGCGACGTCCTCCACAACTAGACTGAAGAACAAAAGGACAGCAACTTGTCTGTTCCCCTCCCCCAGTTCTCCAGCGCTGTTCCCATCTACCAATTCCCCAATGAAAATCTTTTTTAAAAAAAAGAAGAGGAAATGACAATCTGATGTCATTTAAATTCGGGAGCCACAGATGTTGTCAGAAAGTGAAGCTTTCTGCTGCCTTCCAGTGCCTCCTCTTCATGGGTCCTGTCTTGGCTCTGAGCTGCACTGAGCATGCTCGGGCTTCATTCATCCTAATTGAAAATTTAATGTCTGTCCCCCCTGCTCCCTGGAGGCCACTCACCATCCCTGTCTTTCTTTCCTGAATCCACATTGCCAAGCACATTGTCACCTTTGGGTAGTCACCACCTCTTGGGTGACAGAATGAAGAGCACTGTGGGGATTACCCCTTAGTGCTAACCCTTCATCTGTTCTGATAGCACACAACTCTCTTGTGGGAGGGGATCATGATATCCACTCAGGTCCACACAATTTCCCATAATGTAGTTCTCTTGGATGATCTTAATTGTCAAAAAAATTGTATATAAACCCTGTGCTTTTCACGTTGTGAAAGGGAAGGTTATCTTTGACCAAAACAAAACTGACTTTAAACCCTTTAATCACTCCCATGATTTCCCAGAGAATGTTCACACATGGCTTGATGTCACATGGAAATGATATAACCTAATTCATACAGAACACGTGGAATTATGAAGATATAGGTTTCAGTAATCCACTCGGCTTCATAATATTTTAGACTCTTGTGATGGTTGTTTTTCTGTGTCATTTTGATTGGACCACAGGGTAACAAGACATTTGGTCAAACAATCTAAGTGTGTCTGGGAGGGTGTTTTGAGATGACATTAACGTTTAAGTAGATGGACTGAATAAAGCAGATCACCATTCTGATGTAAGTAGCCCTCATCTAACCAGTTGAAGGCCGGAATAGACCAAAAAGGTTGACCCTCGAGTCATCAAAATGACAAAATATAATTTAGCTAAATTCAGTATCACAAAACTGGAGTCTAAGGCTTATAGCAAAGGGAACAATGAAGGGCACAGAAGACGTAAAAAAGAGCACAACCCGATTGCTCTGGCAGGGGCTTAAAGGAGAATGAGTCTTCTCCACTGACCAGCCTTCAGCTGTGCAAAACCAGCCACATGGTTAATCTTTCATTCTTCCCCAGATGTAATCAATTTGGAGACAAGGAGGGGAAATCATGCCAACTGACTCACAAAAGACTAATTTTAAATAAGAGCACCGAATTACTAATTCCCTAATTCTATCTGACAGAACAATGGGTATTAGTCCTTTTCAATTGCATTTCAGTTGTATTTCACCTGATTAGTGGATCCATTCAAAAATGTGGGTCATCTCAGTATCATTAATACTCGAGAAGATGATAGAGCTGGAAAGTTATATGACTATTAAAATCAGGTTGATATTATTGAGCACCTACTATGGACTAGGTACTGTTCTAAGCACTTGCGATTCATGGCTCTGAACACTCCTTTGAGTACGTGCATTTATAAAACAGGTGATTCTCAAGCACCTTCATATGTCTGTCTTGTTCTAGTCATGTTAGTATGTATCAGTTACAAAAATGGGCTGATGTAGTTACTTTTGTTATCCCATTTATGAAGAAGGAAACAGAGCCACAGGGAAATTAAATAACTCTCCCAAGATCATAGCTTTCACAACATTTTGGAATTTAGGCTTTCTGACACCAGTCCAAGTTCTAAACAACATTATAGGAAATTTCACTGTTTATAAGAAACAAAGAAGCTGCTGAGAATCTGAGCATCATTTCTCCAGGACAGTCTTTGTGATGGTGAATTTCAAGTAGCAACTTGACTGGGTCAACAACCAGCCACGCGGCAACTGGCCTAAAAATGTAGCTGGAGGTACAGAACCACAGTGGAACCAGCCACCAGGATCACAGTTGACACCAGCAGACCACCAGCTCGGCCAAACAACACATCTGCAACTTCAGTGTACCTAACACACTTAACATCTTCCATTTACTCTGAAAATGAAAACCCCCATATTCCAAAACTTGCCCAGTTTCTTACATTCCAAGTTCTCCAGCTGCTGCTGGCTCTTACACTTGACAGTTCTTGATGCTTGCTTTAGTCTATTGAGCAAATGAGCTCATGTGATTGGTACAGTCTCCTCCTAGTGGAATCGGAACTTAGAAACACCTAAACATCAGTGCAGTGAGCCCCTGGATCCTATACCAGCTTGTGTGGTGTAGACATGTGGGGCGTATTGGTGCTGCAGCTACCTTTCATTGCTGTTTCTGTGCCTGGCTGCTCACCATGCTGTCTTGCCCAAGATGGGCTGGGAGGGTCAGGCGTGGATGCAATCACTCAGCTACCTCTAGCTGACACTGCTCAGGGATTCTCCACAGACATTCATAGCCACCACAGTGGTGACCTGGGTCTCCGTGGTCCTCTTCCGCAGCCACATGTACCTGGGGTAGGTGAAGTCCAGGGTCAAGGCAGGACCTGTGAGGGCTGGACAGGTAGGTCAGGGCAGCAGCGGCTCGGCTCTCACCCCCACCTCGGCCACAGCCAGCTCTGCCTCTAGGGTCTCCAACACTTTTCAACATATATAAACTTCTACGATATTATCATGAAAATATGGTAGTAACTCCCAGAGAGTGAGCACAATAAGGATATAGAGAATTCCAGGACAAAATGACATACAGAGCTTTCTAAGTGATTTTCACACTGAAATCAACAATTTAACAAAATGAAAGAGAGTCAATAAAATGATACACATATGTAAGTATGTGTAGATGTTTATTTATACACATCTACATCTACATACACATACATATATAGTTATGGATATGATACATATTCCATATGTGTGCCTTTTTCCTGCTGCAAAAGTCGTCCACACAGAAGAGATAGTAGAGGACAGAAAGATAAACGACAAAAATGTATGACAGTATTACTAAGATCTTCCCATGCACAATTTATAGACAAAAAAAATCTAAACCTTTGGCCACGTCAACCAGGCCAAGATTCAAGAAATTCTCCTAAATTGACACCTCTCCTTGCTACCTGAACAATTCACACGCCACACCACACACACACACACACACACACACACACAAACGCGCGCGCACACACACACACACACACACACTTCCTGATGAACTATGTTGAATACGACACTGTGCACGTTGTAGTAACTCCTTTGGAATTCTACCACTATTCATCCACTTCAATGAAAAAGCCTCTAGTTGTCAGTTGGCGATATTAGAATTCTCTAACAGAAAATACACCTGAACTCAGATTACTTGGAAGGGCTACCAATATCATCATTCAATATGATAATGGTATATTTTCAAACCAGTTCAGAGAGAAGCACCTATTTGGAATGAATTTGTGAAACTGGAAATTGACTGTTCACACTGATATTTAACCCCATCAATTATGACATTTCCTGTTCATTGGCACACCAATGCAGCTGCACACCCAGTTAGCCCAGCTCTAGGCCACAGTGTGGATAAGGATGGGTAGTAGCAGCTGGAGGAGGAAGCGCGTTTTTATCCCTTTCTCTCTTGATACCTGCCCATTGCGCGCAAAAAAAAAAAAAGCCTTTCCCTGCCTGAAGGTGTACACTTGTTTTTTTGTAATGATATCAGCTAAAAAATGTTGTGTTCAAGTCTGAGGTCAATTCTTGACCCAGACAGCCTGTTGTTCGTTTTGGGAGTGAATCTCCAGGAGGGAGTACGATTTGGGATTGGAAGAGAAGCCGGCCCTCCCACATTCGCCCTCCGCCATGTCACGGACGGCCAGCTGAGGGCGCACTTCCTATGTGAGGGCTTCATTAGCCCACACATTCAACTCAGTTCAGCGGATTCCTTTGACTGAGCACACCCAGTTCATCATTGTAACAATGGCATTCTCTCAGGTTCCCCAAATGTTCAGCAGGAGACTCACGGAAACAAACGTGCCTACAACGATTTTGAAAAACAGAGCTCCTAGTCAACTTTTGTCCTCTCCCTGTGGCTTTCTAATTTAAAGAGAAAGCATGAAGCTAGAAACCTCAAGGGAACCAGAGCACTAGTGTGGACTGGCCTCAGGATGGAGGGAGTGAAGCGATTGCCTAAGGGAGTGAACGCATTCAGTAGAGCAGGACTGGGAGGAGCATGGGAAGAAGAGTACCAGGTGCAGGGACCAGCCAATCAATACCACACATCTGTCCCACTCCATTCTAGATGACTCCTCTCACATGTTTCTACCCAGCACTCTTCACTAGGTGCATGTGAACACCTCTGACATATGTACTGAACGTTTTCCATGTTTTCCAGAACTCTTCTCAATCCCATGGAAGTGCAGCTTTTGGCAGGCACTTTATGACAAGTGGTAGAACGGTCCTATAGGACTTAATAGAGAAATACTACAATGAAATAGATTTATATAACAAAATAAGGATTTAGGATTTCAGAATTTTAAAAACTCCAAAACTTTTCTTTGATCAGAATTTAATAAATAAAACAATGTAAACTGAACATGGAAAGGTAAACATGTTTTGTAAATTGTAATGCAATATAAATATGAATACATAATTACATATGCTTTCAAAAATTATAAATATGATAGATGCCAGAAGGACTGGAATAATACATAAATAAATAAATAAACAAACAAACAAAGACACACACTCACACAAACAAGCACAATGGCAGTCACCTCTTAGGGACCCATGACACTGGACCTGAATTTTTTAACATATTCTTGATGAATGCTCTGCCAAAAGAACTGCTACATTAAATTCAATCAATTCTGTAACTGAAGCCTAAATAAGAGCCTTTTGAAATCACCAGAAATACATGTGCAAGGATGATATGGCACATTCATCAGTGAGAATCATTTCAAGGTGACCCCAGGTCTCCATCCTTCTTCCTTAACCTTTCTTGCAATTTTGTTGATGAAGAGAAGCAAGTCATGATTTCCTCTCTGACAATCTCCCAGGCACAGTCACTGTATTTCTTCTCTTTCAAGTAGAGACGGATGCGCAAGAAGTACCTCTTCACGGCCAGCGTAGGGTCCTTCTTTCCCAGGGCAGGTTCTGCCTGTCCCGTCTCCTGCTCCAAACAGGTGTCCAGGTCTTGCAGCTGCCAGTGGAGTCCAGTGCGGAGCTTGTCCAGCAGGGTCGTGTTCCAGGCAGCAGAGGACCGCTCTGTGAGGAAGACTCTGGAGGTCTGCCAGAGCAGCTCGCACAGGACAGAGATGGCCTGGGTCTCCTGCACCTGGCTGCCATCCACCACCTCCTCGGGGAATCTGAAGGCTTTTCTGTCATCCAGACAGAGGGAAGGAGAGATTCTCCTCATTTGTCCCAGAAGCACGATGTTCTCCCTGGTGACCAGGACGTGGTTTGGAGACAGGTTGCAGCCCAGAGATCCCCCAGGGCCATAGCTGATCACCACCAGGGCCGTGAGGAGAGAGAGCGGGAGGGCCATGGAGAAAGGTGGGTGCTGGTGGCCTGGCTGAGCTGAGCGTCTGATGAACCTTGGACTGCAGGTTCTCTGATGACATTCTTTCCAAGCACGGCCATTAAATAGGGAAGACAATAATTTTCATTTTCTAAACATTTCTCTGCACTTCCTTATTTTGTTTTCATTCATGTGTTCTCTGTGTGGTCAAAGAAGATATCAGTCTACACTATTAATTTTGCAATAGGAGTTCTTAAGTTTTTCATAAAGCACAAATATGCCAATCAAAATGGATATTTATCAATCCAATGAGAAGTGTCTTTGTCCAAAAGTCAGAACTGTATGTAGGTTTGAAAATACTCAAACATGTGCACGTACTCATGTACTTTTTTACTACATAAATACTGCTCTTCTCTGCCTTAGAAACAAATTTTGCCTTGAATCTGGGCAACCTTTTTACCTCCTTACTTTATTTACAGAGGGAGACAGGCTCCCTCAGCCATGGGGTTTGTGTATTTTGTAGGCACTTACCATACCATGTATAGTAAATAAGCCCTTTAGCACCAAGGACTGGGATTTGTTTACTATTATATTCTCAGCAGAGGCTCATTATCATAGTGAGTAAGTTTGTGGGATGCTTCTCTGCCTTCTAGAACACAATCATGCAGGTCCATGTGGTCCAGTGACTTCACTTGGGCCACAACGTCAGGACTAACAGAGACATAGCCCTTTCTTTCCACCGTGTCGTAACTGGCCTATAGGGCTCCTCAGGTGGTGCCAATACTTCCAGCAGGAATCCTGGTTCTTTTCTGGTGCATGTAGGTTGGTGATTCTAATAACAAGATAACATTGTTTTCCCTGCACCGACTCATTCACACAGGCGGTGTCACCTCTAGAAAGGCTTTCCCTCTGAAGTGACAGAGTGTCCTCAACCCAAACTCTCCTGACTGGCTCCCTGAGGGCAGGCTGACCACATGCTGAGGACTTTAGGATTCCCCACTGTGGAGAGACTGTGTCTTTGTTGGCAAAATAACCATTTTTCCAGGATCCTGGCCCTTCGCCCGGGACGTCTGTGTTGTGCACCCTCGTTCTCACTGGTGCCCTCCGCCAGACCCATTACCCAGGTTATCAAGCGTGAAAGCAGACCTCAGTGCTGATACCAAATTTATTTTTTCTAAGTGGGTGGATGAAATAATTATTCAGTTGTAATTATTTCACCTTTAGTAGGCAAATAATTTTTATTTTTCCAGTACAGCTTTTATTGTTTCATTCTTTTACTTCAGTTATTGGACACTTGTTATGCCTACAATTTCTTGGCTAGGTACAGGAGAGCCAATGATGACGTCTCTCAGCAGATACATACAGGACAGAAACTAGCGAAGTTCAGTTGTTCATTCAGTCTGCGTATTTCTATTGGGCTCCTTTGTTCATCCTTCTCATTCTCGTGCTCCGAGGGCAATGAAGCCCAGGGTATTACATCAGGGAGACATAGCCTCCTTTCCTTTATGTATTCGTGCTATTTCATTTTAAATAAAAAGCAGCAATATCAAAAATCTTAATATCTTATTTTTTTGCAATGTGTTTCACTAGACATACTCTGTCTTGCTCCTGTGGCATAATCTGTTTCATCCTGTGGCTAATACAAACAAAAGGAGGCAGAAGAATGGCAAAGGGGCTTCACTGTGTTTCTCTGTAATTTCCAAGATTTCAGAGATTTTGTTTCTCACTTCAGCTTTCCTAGAAAGCAAAACTTGACAGTTGTTTGTGGGCAAAAACAAAACAAATGTAATTCAGGATGTCATGAAAGTGCAAGAAGGGAAGTGACTTTTCTGATGACAAATGACCAATTATAAGTTTGCAAAATTTAGTGTGGCCAAGTTGGGGACCTGGAGCTATGGCAGAGGGGAAGGAGGAAAGCCAGTGTTGAATTACAGAATCAGGAAATGGCTGCTTCTGCCAGAGGCTCACAGAGGAGCACCTCCTGGGTCAATGATCAGCCCTCGGGTTGCAATACCAGCCACTTCATTTTTCTTTCATTGAATCCACATGTGATCAGCTGAGGAGAGAAGGGAGGAATCACACCAAGCAACTCTCAGGAGTCTGGTCCCCTGAGCCCCAGTTGCTGGAACACTAACCCTCTCTGGTAGGACTTTAGACATTAACCCTTGCCTGAGCACCCTATCTACTTAAGAAATCCACTCAGGCAATTAAAAGTTTGCCTGAGAAATCCAGAATGAAGAGAGAGGGAATTAAGAAAAGATTCAGCTCTTAATCTGGATAATAACGACAGTGGCATTCCAAATGATAACACCAAAATTTATTGCATGCTAACTATAGACTAGCCACGGTTCTAAGACCTTTGAGATAATTAGCTAAATTCTGAATAACCCTAGTTATTACACTCATTTATGAAACTGTTTCCAGAGAAATATACATCTGGAGGGATGAATTTTTCTGAAAGTACCAAAGATTCAAGGTCAAAACGTTAAGGAGGTCTGAAATAATGACCTGTCTAGAAGGGCCTGTCAAAAGAAGTGAAGGACTGAAATGGGCATGGGAGTGATGAACCAGGAGAGGCCATGACATGAAATCAGAAAAGTAGGGAACGTAAGTGATAAAGGATTTCGAGTTCCTCTTCAAATGCCAAAGAATTGGTGTCTATTGTTTGGTATGTCAACAGGGAGTGGTATGTATGAGTCAACTCAACTGACTGACTTTTAAGAAAAAGTGGACAGAATTCTTTTTTTTTTTTTAAGATTTTTATTGGGGAATTGGGGGGATGGGAACAGTGCTGGGAGATCGGGGAAGGGGAACAGACAAGTCGCTGTCGTCTCGTTCCTCAATCTAGTTGTGGAGGACGTCGCCTTACTTGCCCAAGTTGGCACCATCATTGCGCTCTTCCCTGGAGAGGAAGATCAGTCGCCAGCTTCTGGACGGCCGCTCACTGCGGCTGCTGGCCGCTCACGCTGGCTGCTGGCTACACACGGTAGCCCATGGCAACCCACTGCCACAGGGACTGCAGCCTACGCCGTCGCCAGCGACTCACGGCAGCCCAGCTCCAGGTTGAGCTGTTGTTCAGCATCTTAGCTGTGGAGGGCAGTGTTCACTGGCCCTCATATGTGGGATCCGAACCGGGGCCCCCTGGCATCCCAAGCGAGTTCTTAACCATCGCGCCACTCGGCCGGCCCGACAGAATTCTTTTTAACTAGTTATGAGGGAGTGGATTTTTCTGTCAACTGAACAGAAGTGTGCACCTGGCACTGGAGTAACCCTCGTCCCTTCCAATACTCAGAACACGGCTGTGGTATCAGTTTCACGGGTGCTGAGGACACTGCTATTGGCCTTGTCTCTGTGGGAGAACTCTGTGCTCTCAGCATCCACTTCATCTTCTCCCCGCTGAATTGGAATGACCTGGAGAAATAGCTGACTCAGTGATGCGCATTCGTTTCTTATTGTTCCATGTCCTGAAGATCTACCTGCCTGCTGCAGTCCACACTTCAAGCGTCTATGATCTCCTTCCAAGTTGTGGAGCTGCTGCTGACTCTCAACACCACGTTTCTAGATGTGCACTGTGATTTATTTGGAGCAACTGTTTGTCGTGGTACAGCCCCGTCGTAGTGGAATCAGAGGTGAAACAGCCTAAACAGAGGCCCAGATGAGCTCCTGGGTTCTTTTTTGAAAAACTTCCAACTTTCTTTTAAGAGAGTCTTCATGCACCTTCCGAAAGGAGTTATTTCCAACGTCCTGCCGCTCCACACCCACAGCAGCAGGCTCTAAGCTGTGAAGTGGCCTGAAGGAACAGTAAAGGGAGTGACGATTCAGGAGGCTCTGGCCAGCTGAAGCCTAGAGAGGTACCCTGCCTGCAGCTGGGGGGACTCTCCCTCTCCAAGATACAACAGCTGAGGAAGTGGGCTTACTCAAGTATTGGGGTGGGTTCTTTCCAGTACAGAGCCTCTCGGTAGCTCTAAAATGTAGGTTGAGGATCAGACAGTTGCGTGGAAGGGAAAGAAGCCTGCTTTCTGTTTGATTGTCGTTGTCCCTCTTGGCCAATAGGTGGCTCTCTTCCTTTGTAAACATTTTCGTAGTCCCCACAATAAAATGGACCCGACAATCTGGTTTCTTTTACCTCCAGCTACTGTTACATCATGGTAACAGGGACACTCCGCAGTTCCAAAATATCCATCGGAAAGAAAAATAGTCTCTTATATAGGAGTTTCTGAAACACCTAGAATTCTCATTCAACTGTTGCTTTTAATTGGTGGCTTTGTACTCTTAAAGGGAAATTGGTGACCAGAAACCTGAAAGGGGCAGGAAACAGCTGTATGGTTGGGCCCTGCAGGTGAAGGAGGAGTGAGTGAGGAGAGCACGCTGGGGATTCCTACACTGGAGTAAGAGGAAGTGGTTGTGATATGGGAACAGAAGAAGGGGATTCAGAAAAGCAAGGAGAGAAGGAGGTTTAGAAGACTAACTTCTCTTCTACATAGTTATGCAAGCCGCCATTTCCTAACTGTACACTCAAATCAGACTTATCTTGATGTGAATAGTGACTATACTTTAGACTTCATACAGTTTCCAGAATTCCATATTGTAGACTGTCATGCTTTTGCAGATATTTTCTGAGAGATGGGAGAGTTCACTATTCTGATATATCATGTAAGACAGTTAAGTTCGTGAATTCATCCTAGAAAAAGTGCTACATACCTCATTGCTGAATAGCAATATGGTCACCTTCGAAGTACTCCCCTTGGGAAGCTATGCACCGATGCCAGCGCCTAGTCCACCCTTCAAAGCAATTTTGGAACTCTTTTTCTGGAATGGCCATCATAGCTGCGTCGTATTGCCCTTGATGTCCTGAATATCATCAAATGTCTTCCTTTCAATATTTCCTTTATAGTTGGGTATAGAAGAAATCATTGTGGGCAGATCAGGTGAGTAGAGAGGATGTTCCAATACAGTTATTTGAATACTGGCAAAAACCTCCCTATCGGACACTGTCCTGTGAGCTGGTACATTGTCATGATGCAACAGCCATGATTTGTTGAGAGAAGTTCAGAGCGTTTTTGTGTAATTTTTCATGCAGCCTTTTCTGCACTTCCAAATACTTGTAGTAAGGTTGCTTAACTGTTTGTCCAGTTGGTACAAACTCTGAATGAAGAATCTCTCTGATATCAAAAATCCATTTTGACTCTGGATTTGGACTGACGGAACATTTTTGGTCGTGGAGAATTGGCTGACTTCCATTGTGCACTTGGACACTTTGATTCAGGGTCGTATTGGTACCCCATATTTCATCACCAGTGATAACATGGCCCAAAACATCGTCTTGCCTCTCTCAAAGTACTTGGCACACATCGACTCTCCTTGATTTTGTTCATCGGTGAGCTCCTTTTGGACCATTTCGCACACACCTTTCTCATGCCAACATTTTCAGTGAAGAATTTCCTGTTTCTCTATCAATGTTTATTTAGGCTACAGTCAGCCGATGATTTTGACACACTACTCAACACATTTTTGCAATGTTTTCATCAGTTCTGCTCGTTACTGGCCACCCTGACGTCTCTTAATCAGTGATGCGTTCTCTCTTCTCAGAAGAACATTTAATCCATGTGTACACTGCCGTTTTCTTCATGGCATTATCACCATAAACTTGGACTATCATGTCCCTGATTTCACTTCTGCTCTTGCCAAGTTTAACAAGAAATTGAATGTTTGTTCATTGTTCTAATTCAAGCTCAGACATTTTCGTGACAGCACCCAAAAACACACGACAATAATGAACGCGACTCAGCAAGACACTGCCACACATCGACACGAACTCAGCTGTGAGACACTGATATACCAAGGTAATGAAACCTTACCGAGTTTTTTGTACAGTGCTGCTGATAGAAGCACACGGTTGCAAGTTCGCAAACCTAATTGTGAGACCTCACATCTGTAATCAGGAAGAATGCAAATAATGTTAAAGAACATGAGAATTCTTGGCATATCCACCTGGTCTTGAAAACAAAGTGAGGGAATCCTAGTAAATACTAAACTCAGTTTGATAAAGGAAGAAATTCGGAAAACAATTACCAAACCACATAATCTCTGAGACACTATTATCTGTATTAATTAAATAATTAATAATCAGGGTATATCTGCTATTCATATTGTGGATGAAGCTTTAAATAAGTAGTTCTAGGTAGATTACTTGGCAATCTAAGAGGAAATCAATGTCAAATCTCATTTCATACCATAGGCAATAATAAAAGCTTGATGAAATGGAGAATGAACAATAAGATTAGATTTTTAAAAAGAGAGTAAGCCAGGGACACTATCGTAAGCTCATGAGAATAGCTTACCTACGAAAGAAATGCTCATTGCTTTTCAATATATACACATTTCTAACTTCTTCATACAAAACAGGACATGGCTACAGAGACTTTCCTGGCAAAGTCACTGAATGCAGCCAGATCTCAGGATCTCCTCACGCACAAACCAACAAAATAAGGAGAATTAAGTAGCATATATAAAATACATAGGCGGCTCTCAAAGATGGGAACAGGAATAATATTTTAAACATGTTATGACACCAATTGGGGGGGGGGCAGAGTGATAGTTAATTTTATGTATCAAGCTTATTTAGGCCACGGTCCCCATATATTTGGTCAACCATTGTCTAGATGTCTGTGAAGGCATGCTTAACACGAGACTATAGGCTTTTAACATTTACATTAGCAGACTTTGAGTAAAGCAGATTACCTCCCTACTGCGGGTGGGCCTCATCCAATCAGTTGAAGGCCTTAATTTTAAAAAAGTCTGACCTCAGGATAAAAAGGAATTCTGACAACAGACTGCCTTTGGACTCAAACAGCAAGTCTTCCTAGGGTATCGAAACTGTTGGTCCTGGTTCTGGAAAACCCTGAGTAATTCTCTGGGAAACAAAGTATTCCCAAGCACTGTGCATCTCCTGAATTTCTCCATCCTCCCATCCTCCAGAGGGGAGGACAATACAGCGCAGGACACAAATCTGTGGAAATTTAACTAAGGTCCTGGACAACCCCAAGGTGGAGGGCAGCAAATCCAAATGTGGAGCATGTTACCTAAGGAAAAGATGGGAGATCGCTCCACAGTTGCAGGCCCTTCCTGCTACCTTAGCAATCACACATACTTCCTGGTGAAATACCGCAATGAGCATAATTTGCTGGTGATAGAAATTCCTCTCAGCTTATACCACAATTAATACATTGAATAAATGAAATGTCACTAACTCTCAAGTGACACCGATACCATTCATTCACAATCCTTAGTTTACATCAGACTTCTCCATTTTGCTATCTATCTAGAGGTTTTATTACTGAGTGAAAGAGATGTCAAGATCATTATTCAAGGTAGCAATGAGAATAGTACTCTATTTACTCATAGTTGATGTCTGATATTAAGAATAAACCTGTGGGGGCCTACCGAGTGGCGCGTTGGTTAAGAGCTGGCTTGGGACGCCAGAGGGCCCCAGTTCGGATCCCACATATGAGGGCCAGTGACACTGCCCTCTACAGTTAAGATGCTGAACAACAGCTTGACCTGGAGCTGGGCTGCTGTGGGTCACTGGCGATGGCTAGGCTGCAGCCCCTGCTGCAGTGGGTTGCTATGGGTTACCATGTGTAGCCAGCAGCCAGCGTGAGCAGCCAGCACCCTCAGTGAGCAGCCGTCCAGAAACCGGCGACTGATCTGCTTCGCCCAGGAAGAGCGTAATGATGGTGCCAACTTGGGCCAGTGAAGCAACGTCCTCCACAACTAGACTGAAGAATAAAAATACAGCAACTTGTCTGTTCCCCTTCCCCCAATTGCACAGTTAAAAAAAAATTAAAAAATAAAAAAAAGAATAAACCTGTGAAACTAATATTGTACTATTGAGAGTTGTATGATCAACGTTTTAAGAGATTCTCCTGAATAGCTTTGAGTTCCATTACCAGGTTGGCAGCTCTGCCTGCCCCACAGCCCTGTAGTGTGTGGACGGGGTGATTCATAGGGAGACTCTGGTCTACACAGTAGGTTGTAGGCAAGGAACACATCTTTCTCTGGCCCTTTAACTGCCCAGTCCCAAACAGTCCACTCCCAGCTGGGAACCAGAGTCTGACACTCCTTCTCTTTGCAATAGACAAAGGGTAAGGCTACAGGCAGACCCAAGACAGCAATAGAATGTATCGTCACCACGAAGTGGCCTTGTTTCGTAGCATGAAGAGACGTCCACAGGAAGTGGTAGGATCAGCCTAGGTTAGGAGCCTACCCTCCAGTCTTTTTCGCTGACTTGCTGCGCTTGGCCACCAGGCAGCTCTTTTTCCTCAGAGGAGCTTCCTTAGCCCACGCGCAGGCTGCATCCACTTTCTGTTTTCTTTTAGCTATAGTTACTATGACATCACACTCAACGGACAGTAAAGAAAGCCTCTCATGCAGATGTTTGTGCAAAACCTCAAAATTTGATACGCTTTTGTTTCTACTTGTAATGTTCTGCTCTTTAGGGAAACCTCTAAGCTGAAACCACAACGGAACAGAAAGCAGTTGTGTGAATGGGCTCCAAGGTCAATAGAGTGAATGACAAGTGTGTTGCTGGGGTTTCTACCTTGGAGAGGAAGGAATCTACTGTGCTATGGGGTGTGTCCTGGACTGTGCCAGAGGCTGGCATCATTAACTCTCATATTGCTATGCCCTTTAGCTAGATATTTATTTCTCTCTCTCAGATATTAATACAAGCCACCGTTTCATCACTTAGAGAATAAGACACTTCTTTGAAATGAGGAATGACCATTTTTCAGCCTTCTCTAGAATTCATGACAGAATTCTGTTTTTTTGTTGCCTCTTTTTAGGTCTGTTACTGAAGTTAGGATACGGGTCCTAAGAAAATGATAGAAACAGACATGTTATATGTGGATATGGTGGTGAGAATATTCATTGTTTTTCCTTCTCAATAGAGCATTTAACATAGCATATTAATTTTGATCACTGCTTTTAGGTTTGTATCCCCACAAAAATCAACAATACAAAACATCAAGAACCTTCTTTGTTAGGTTCACCTCTGTTCCTGAGGATGACACACCATCTGACTTAGAGAATTTAATAGTTACCTAAAATGAAAACATAATATGATGGGTAAACAAATTGTGCCATCCATTCTTTAACCAAGTTGCACAGTCAGGCTTGGTGTTTCTCTTGAAGAGAAACTAAGACAAGAAGTTTACTATCGTAAAATTTTTAGAAACAAAAATATCACAAATGTAAACAATGAAATAGAAAGGATGCATTTTATTATATCACCACAATGTAAAGGTGCATGTGCAAGATATGATATGAACAAAAGTAATTCAGATCTTATAAATATATAGATAAATAAATAGTAAATAAATATTAAAATCGATGAACAGACCCATCAGCATGGGCATCTGTAAGTGCCTACTCCCTGTGGAGTGGAGCATGACGTTATCCAATACTCCTGAAAATGTTTGACAAAGTGATGGCATTCATGTCATGATTACAGCACAAGACGAAAGACCCTCTTTGACAAGGTAAAACACAAGGAAGGGTGATATGAGTCAGTGAGAATGATCTCCATGTTGAACCAGGGGTCATTCCTCATTCCTTCATCTTTCCTAGGAGTTTGGTGAGAAAGAGAAGGCTCTCATGATTTCTGCCCTGACAACCGCCCAGGCACAAGGGCTGTAATTCTTCTGCAGATTGAGGGTGATTCTCCTGAAGTATTTCCTCACAGCCAGAATGGAGTCCTCATTCATCAGGGGAGTCTCTTCCACCCCCACCTCCTGCGTCACACAGGCTTCCAGGTCATTCAGCTGCTGGTCAAGTCCAGTGCAGAAGTTGACTAGGAGGGTCTTATCCCAAGCAGCAAAAGAGCCCTCTATTCTGAAGCGGTGGAAGGTCTGCTGGGTCATCTGGTGGACGACAGAGATGGCTTGAGCCTT
>NW_017732205.1:613104-640652 GCF_001890085.2 Hipposideros armiger
AAATATAAAGTATTTGCATTTAATTCTCAAAGTCTACCTCACACTGACACTCAAACATGAGCAACATCCACAGGACAGCCAGTGGCAGCTCGTAAGGAAGCAAAGGCCCCTCTCATAATATGACTCTGAGATCAAGCAAATGATGGAGGGAAAGTCCTCCGATGAGCCATCGAGTCACCGTAGGTTTGTAGCACTGCTCTTCCATACATTCTGTCTTCCTTGAAGCAAGGATTCTCGTGTGATACACGAGAAAACCTAGAGAAAAATGAATACTGAGGAATAAGATTTTGTTGGATAGGATTGTGCTTTGGAATGCCACAAAGCATTGTCACAGTTAAGATGTGTTCACACTCAAAAGAACTAAATTTGTACGCCTGGGAGCAATATTATCCCAAAGAGATTACATGATTTAGACAACATCAAGTTGAATCATTCTTTGTATTTTTGCATTGAAATTCAAATTTCTTAAAGTATTTTCAGTGTTTCCAATCAAGTTTATTCTTCTCAAACAAAAAGGAAATCGTCTTTTTAAATAAGTGAACTGGTAAATATTATTATCATGGAAAGAATTAAACTCTTTTTATTTTGCATAAGAAGTTATGTTGCCTCAGCCTTCCAGGTGCCTACTCTTTAAATGGCAGGTATGAGATAATTTTTGGTGAATCAGCTCTTTAGTAATGGGAATGTGGCTTATTCACCGTGCTATGCTCAGCACCAGGCCCAGTGGATCACCCATTAAGTAATTTTTACTGAAAGGATTTTTAGATTTTCTCTTCCTACCAGAAGGCATTCATGAATAACCAATTTATATTGCTTCATCATGGCCATATTTGCTAGCATTATAATAGACAATGGCTAATATTCCCACTCTATGCATACTGGTGTCACTAACATCTCTTGAATTTGTTGCTAAAATGTCAACGTAACATTTACAAACTATTCTTAACGTTGAGGCTATTAAAAGAGCATTTTATTTAAGTTTATTGAAACTGTAATTAATGTACACCAAAACAAGAAAATAATTTGGTTAGGCTGGTGAAAATGTAATTGCGGTTATTGCAGCGATTTGAAATCTGTTAAACCGCATACTATCTTGGCTCTAATGGAAGGGAATTCATTAATGTTTTCAAGATTACTTCTTTACTTGTTTTCATGTATGACAATGTCTTTTGACACCGTAACAATTTTAAATAATTATTATTTCATTTGAAATTACTGAAGCAGCTTTTACAGGACTCCACCTCAACCATGTTGTTAAAAAGAAAAATTAACGCTGTGTACAAGCAGTTGAGGACAGTTTGATTTTCTTTCTATGGAATGAAGGGACCTATGAATTAACCCTTAGTGTTCAGAATTTTAGCAACTGAATGGGACTTGCCAAAATTTTACTTGCACGAGCCCCCTTTCTCTGTAAGAGTTTCAGGGCCTTGCAATGCAAGGTCATTCCTTGTCTTTTGAAAATGACATTTTGTTCATCATGGACGTTTCAGCATTAATTTTCATTGTTTAGTATTGAATGAAAATATTATTTATCTTCACTACTTAGATTTGGTGCCTTCTCAAATTCCGTGCCTGAGGGAAGTAATCACTCTACCCTACCACTACCCCAGGAGAGAGCTTCAGAATTAGTGTTGTGATCTTCAGTGGCTGAATATCTAGGAATGTCTCATTTGCTTTCATCCTCTACCTCCGCTTTTAGTTTTTTGTGTTTTGGGTTTTTTTACCGTCTTTCTGGTCTTTTCAACTTTTTAATTTAATCAGTACTTTCAAATAATATCACCACAGGTAGTCTGAATCTGAGGATGAGGGAAGGGATTATTTGCTCATTCATAGGATTCACAGAATAGGCACTTGTTTGACTGTTTGTCCTCTGACAGCTTTCCCTCATGCTGGCTCTCTGCAGAGACCTTCAAGTGTGCTGTAAGATTTCCCTCATTAATGCACTAGGCACTGATTTAAGGGTGGAAACTGAGGTTCTATTCCTTCACAGTCCTAATAAAGCCCTTCACCCAGACTTTCCATTGGGGGCACCTCAACATGCACACCCCTGAGAGTGTTAAAGGAGCTGCAATCAAAGCTTCTCTTGGCTTGGCTAACGTGGACCACACACATGATCATATGTTACATTCATACTAAAGGCAGCTATCACTCACTATGTTCAGATTCTTTGCCTGGAATTTGCAAATTTTTTGTCTAATCTTTACAGTTTCCTGTGTGACCACTAGTAAAGTTGTCTGGGTGCTTTAGAACAAGAAATGAAAATGTGATGTCATTTAATTCGGGAGCCACAGATGTTGTCAGAAAGTGAAGGTTTCAGCTGCCTTCCAGTCCCTCCTCTTCATGGGTCCTGTCTTGGCTCTGAGCTGCACTGAGCATGCTCGGGCTTCATTCATCCTAATTGAGCCTTGAGTGTCTGTCCCCCCTGCTCCCTGGAGGCCACTCACCACCCCTGTCTTTCTTTCCCAGAATCCACATTGCCAAGCACATTGTCACCTGTGAGGGCTGGACAGGTAGGTCAGGGCAGCAGCGGCTCAGCTCTCACCCCTCCTCGGCCACAGCCAGCTCTGCCTCTGGGGTCTCCAACACTTTTCAACATATATAAACTACTACGATATTATTATGAAAATATGGTAGTAATTCCCAGAGAGTGAGCACAATAAGAATATAGAGAATTCCAGGACAAAGTGACAGACAGAGCTTTCTAAGTGATTTTCACACTGAAATTAACCATTTAACAAAATGAAAGAGAGTCAATAAAATGATACACATATGTAAGTATGTGTAAATGTTTCTTTATACACATCTACATACACATATATAGTTATGGATATGATACATATTCCATATGAGTGTCCTCTACAAAAGCCCATTTAGAAAGGATTATAATATTTGAAAGATGTTTAGCAATCAAAACAGACACAGAAGAAGTCCAGAACTGGCAAGCCTTTTTCCTGCTGCAAGAGTCATCTACAGAGAAGAGGTAGTGGAGAAGAGAAAGATAAACGACAAAAATGTATGACAATATTACTAAGGTCTTCCCCACCCACAATTTATAGAGAAAAACACTAAAGCTTTGGCTAGGTCAACTAGGCCAAGATTAAAGAAATTCTCCCAAACTGACATCTCTCCTTGCTACCTGACCAATTTACACGCCACCACACACACACACACACACACACACACACACACACACACACACACACTTCCTGATGAACTATGTTGAATACGACACTGTGCAGCTTGTAGTAACTCCTTTGGAATTCTACCGCTATTCATCCACTTCAATAAAAAAGCCTCTAGTTGTCAGTTGGCGATATTAGAATTCTCTAACAGTTCAGAAAATACACCTGAACTCAGATTACTTGGAAGGGCTACCAATATCATCATTCAATATGATAATGAGTATATTTTCAAAACAGTTCAGAGAGAAGCACCTATTTGGAATGAATTTGTGAAACTGGAAACTGACTGTTCACACTGATATTTAACCCCATCAGCTATGACATTCCTGTTCATTGGCACACCAATGCAGCTGCACACCCAGTTAGCACAGCTCTAGGCCACAGTGTGGATAAGGATGGGTAGTAGCAGCTGGAGGAGGAAGCGCGTTTTTATCCCTTTCTCTCTTGATACCTGCCCATTGCGCGCAAAAAAAAAAAAAGCCTTTCCCTGCCTGAAGGTGTACACTTGTTTTTTTGTAATGATATCAGCTAAAAAATGTTGTGTTCAAGTCTGAGGTCAATTCTTGACCCAGACAGCCTGTTGTTCGTTTTGGGAGTGAATCTCCAGGAGGGAGTACGATTTGGGATTGGAAGAGAAGCCGGCCCTCCCACATTCGCCCTCGGCCATGTCACGGGCGGCCAGCTGAGGGCGCACTTCCTATGTGAGGGCTTCATTAGCCCACACATTCAACTCAGTTCAGCGGATTCCTTTGACTGAGCACACCCAGTTCATCATTGTAACAATGGCATTCTCTCAGGTTCCCCAAATGTTCAGCAGGACACTCACAGAAACAAACGTGCCTACAACGATTTTGAAAAACAGAGCTCCTAGTCAACTTTTGTTCTCTCCCTGTGGCTTTCTAATCTAAAGAGAAAGCATGAAGCTAGAAACCTCAAGGGAACCAGAGCACTAGTGTGGACTGGCCTCAGGATGGAGGGAGTGAAGCGATTGCCTAAGGGAGTGAACGCATTCAGTAGAGCAGGACTGGGAGGAGGATGGGAAGAAGAGTACCAGGTGCAGGGACCAGCCAATCAATTCCACACATCTGTCCCACTCCATTCTAGATGACTCCTCTCACATGTTTCTACCGAGCACTCTTCACCGCCCTCCAAAACTAGACTGAAGAACAAAAGGACAGCAACTTTTCTGTTTCCCTCCCGCGGTTCCCCAGCGCTGTTCTCCTCCCCTGATTCCTCAATAAAAATCTTTAAAAACAAAAAACGACAAAGTTTAAGCTAGCAAAGTATGATGCAACAAAATCAGTAAGGACTATGGAGCGGGGGAAGGATGAGAGCCAATGCTGAATTACACAGAGGCAAGAAAATGGCTGCTCTTGCCAGATGCTCAAACAAGAACAACTTCTATACTCTTCTTCTGGGTCAATGGATTGCCCTCACCTCGCAAGACCAAGCCACTTGATTGGCCTGTTTAATCCACATGTGATTAACTTGGAGGAAGGGAATCACACCAATCAGCTCACTAGAAACTAACAACCAGTACCCCAGCTGCTAAAACACTACCCTTCTCTGCTGGAATAGTTGATATTAGCATTGCCTAAGCACTATACCTAGTTGATAAATCCACTCAAAACAGTGATTACCCTGAGAAAGCCAGAATTAAAAGAAAGAGAAATGATGACTCCAAGAGATTTTGCTCTTAATCTGGATAATACCAATAATAGTGATATTAAAAATAACAACATTAAATGGATTTTAAGATCACGATGACTCAATCTTTTTGACACACATATTTATACTACTACTCATTCATAAAACTGGAGAGAATAAGAAATTTGGAGGGATGAACTAGAGGCATACCTCATTTTATTGTGCTTCACAGATGTGGTTTTTTACAAAGTGAAGGCAAGGCCCTCCACCAGCAAAACAATTGACTCAGATTATTGAAATACTTGCTTTACTAAGGTAGTTGGAACGAAACCTACAATATCTCCTAGGCCTGCATATATTCCAAATGTACCAAAAACGTTAAGGATAGTTGAGACCCTGGCTTGTCTAGGAGGGCCCATTAAAAGAAAGACAAGATGGAAATGACACGGGACTCACAACCAAAGGGAGGCTAGGAGATTAAATCAGGATAGTAGAGAGAGTGAAATGTCCAGGGATTCTGAATTCCACCTCAAATGACAACGGATTGCTATCTATAATTTTTTAGGATCATAGAGAATTTGGTATAAGGGAATTGAACTGACTGACATTAAGTACTAATGTAAAGTAGACAAATACCTTTTAAATAGTCATAAGGGAATACATTTTTTTGCCAATTGAAGAAAAAAAATCCAAAATTTCTTCAGTGAAATATATTGAAATAATTTTCTTAACCCATTAACTGCTGACTCTGGACATTATTATTTTGGACCCTCGGTTTTCTTGTGAGTTCATGAATAAACAAAAAGCACCAACAAATTTCCATTCTAGAAGTAATCCAGCCATATAGTTTCTGACTTTTCTTCTTCAGGACCTCACTGGTTCTACAGTAGACCTCTGCAGGCCGGCCAGTGGTTCTCATTCCCAAAGATGATAATTGTTTCTCACCTGCAGCTTAAATTGGACTTCCTGTTGTCTACTGATAGAGTCCAATGAAGAATCTCTTCTCCTCTCTCTCTTGTAACCAGTGGTTTCGATGTGAGTGCTGAAGAAGCCTTATGTGTGAGGAAGATGGAGGAGCATTATGTACTTCCTCAATAGAAGCAGTGAGTGCTTTTAAAGGGCTACTTACCAAGGAGAGTCTGGCTTGAACTCCAAACTCAGTCAGCCATACTGCTTAGTTTAGTTGTCATTAATTTTCTAGCCTCATCTTATGTGAAAAATCATAACATAAAACTTCAGGCTGAAATAAGCATACCATTAAAATCACCATTAATAAAAAAATGATAAAAGTATTATTTGTATTGGAAATAAAGGTTAAGTAAATAACTTTAGGTCTATGAAGTTCAATCAGCCAGAGATGAGGTCTCCAAAAAGGTTCCTGGAATAAAGGAATCATGGAATGAAGGCAAACAAAAGATTCATCATCAGAAAAACAGGTTAGAAATTCCATTTTTAATGCAAATAATATCTCTGAAATATTCAAATATAAACATTTCCTTTGTAATAGAAGCATGAGACCAGGGAGAAGGACTTTGATAGAATAGCATATCCTAAACTTTTGGATCACTTTACACTATGAACAATTATTGAGGACCTGATAAGTGTTTGCTTATGTAAATAGTATCTATCAATATTTCCCACACAATACGTGTAAACTGAGAAACTTTTAACACATGAGATTATACAAACACACATTCTATGAACTGTTAGTGCAATGACATCATCACACATCAGTTGACATCTGGAAAAGTCGACCAGACACGTAAGGGAGAATGAGAGGGAAAGACAACATCTTAATAGTATATTAAAAATAGTTTGACCTTGTGGACACACAGAAAGTGTCCCAGGAGTCCCCAAACCACTTTGAGAAACACAGCTATTTGAAAATGAAAGAAATTTTTACATTTAAATGAGTACTGAACTTACCTATGTATGTTGTGATAGCATGTCTATTATTGATACCAAAAGAGTTAAAAAGCGGGTAAAAGGTAATGATTTTAAAAAGAGATTAAAAACATTAGCATTGACCTTCTACCTAGTCCCGACCTCATTAATTTTGTGCATAGTAAAGAGCTAGGGGTGAGTTTCTTTAACACTTAAATAGCACATTAACATAGATTATTTTCCCACATTTTGACCCGTGTCATCTCTTTTTCTTAGGGGCCAGCTTTAGCAAGATGTCATATTTTTTTTAGGTGTATAAACTATTTATTAACAAACAAGGCCTACAGATTTATTTCTTCTTAGACACACCCACAGTGCGGCCTCGGCAGCCTGTGGTCTTGGTGTGATGGCCCCGAACACAAACTCCCCAGGAGTGGCTCAGCCTTCCGTGGCCCAAATTTTCTTTAGTTGCTCCAGGTCTTCACAGAGCATTGGCCAGGACCTGGCTATATTTTCCATCCTTCACATCCTTCTGTCTGTTCAAGAACCAGTCTGGAATCTTGTACTGGCGTAGATTCTGCATAATGGTGATCCCATGTTCTACCTCATCCTCAGTGCACTCTCCTGCCCTCTTGGTGAGATTGATGTCTGCGTTTCTCAACATCACATGAGCATATCTTCGCCCCACACCCTTAATTGCAGTGATGGCAAAGGCCGTTTTCCACCGCCCATCAATATTGATGTTGCGTACTTGCAAAAGGTACTGGAACTTCTCAGGGATCACTAGAGACATGGCGGCGGTGTGTAGGCCTCCTGTGGAAGAGCAACAAGATGTCGTTTTGATTTTCCAAACAATTACCAAAGTCTGAAATAAAAACCTTTGGCTCAGGCATTGGCCTGCCCAACGTCTATGACCCACACAGGTACACATGAAGCTTTTTCCTCTGGCCCCAGACTCCACACTCACAGTCTGGGTGTGGCAAAGCCCCTCATGCTTGGGCTGTCACCTCACTGACCAGGAGTCTGGATGGCTGTCTAGGATTGTTGCCCTAGTGTTATCAGTGCACTTCCAACAGAATCCACAGAAAGCTGACCATATGATGACCGTTTTTTTTTTTTTTTAGCTGAACCATCCTGCCACCTGTTGGCAGCTCAGCGGCAACTCAGCTTGGACCGGGCATCCTACCGCTGTTGCTCAGAGCCCGCATCTTGCGCGAGCTCTTAACCAACTGAGCCACTCGGCCGGCCCCGTGATGCCCATTTTAACACACTTCACGGGGTTTTCTTTTGTATGACAAGAAATTAAAATTTTTTGTTTGTGTTTCCTTGTTTGGTTTTAATAGACTCTATCATCCATTCATGATTAATTATCACAGGGTACTGTATAAAAGCCTTTTAGATAATCATATTAATGGCTAATGGTTCTAATTTTTTTATTTATGTAGGTTGATCATTTTTGTGTTTTGGACCCTAATCCTCAGGAAGGGTTCCAAGCTCTAACTTTAAATGTACCTGCTCGCCAGCATGAGCAGCCAGCAGCCTCCGTGAGCAGCTGTCCCGAAGCCGGCAACTGATCTGCCTCACCCAGGAAAAGCACAATGGTGGTGCCAACTTGGGCCAGTGAAGCAACGTCCTCCACAACACAACTAGACTGAAGAACAAAAGGACAGCAACTTGTCAGCTTGGCAAGCAATAATATAATTGATTAGAGATGGTCCAGTATAACATTCTTCATCTCCTGATTTTTTTCTGGGGGGATTATTAAATAAGGGAGCAGTACACTTCAATTTCCTTTCTGACGACTTCCTAGTCCTTCAGATGGGGAACAATGCCCTGGAAGAATCTTTGGACCCAAATAAGACAAATCTGAAGGATTTTTCTTTTTGCCTTTTGCTCCAGTTGTTCCTGACTTGATGGTCAAGGCTAGAGGGTAATTTATCCAGGAGGATCTTAGTCTAAGCAGCGTTGTAGTCTTCTTTGCCAAACAGGTCGAAGATTTGTTGGAGAATCTTATGGCAGATACAGGGAGTTTATGTCTTCTGGATTTTGATGATATCGCCACTTTTCTCAGGAAAATTGAAGTGGATTTTTGCATTCCAGCGTAATTTAGAGGTCTTCCTTTTTAGATGCCTTAAACGCATGATTTCCTTATTTTCCAGGCTCTGGCTCCAAGGCATCTCCCAACTAAAGGAACAGGCATATAACTACAGCAGAGCATCACCAGTGCCATTAGCGGAGACCAGGAGCTGAGAATTTCAGTCCTTTATCTGGACCACAGTGGAACTGAGCGCACGACCACCCAACTGCCAGAAGAGGGCGCCCGAAGTCCCTGTTAACTGACCAACCCGAGCGGCAGACCCTGAGGGACCCGCCTCCGGGTCCAGCGCAGTCAGTGGGAGCCCCGGCCTGGGCAAGGAGTCCCGGGGCCGCGGGAACAGTGAATAAACTTCTTTTTGGGACCTAACTGCGGCGGGCAGCTCTGCTGGGCTTTGCACGGGAGCCTTTCATTTTTCTGGACCTGGACCTGCGAGAATCCTCTCCTTTCTGGGAGAATATTTTAGCCAGAATAGGGTTTACAAAAGTGCCCATTCATTCAGGGATTGACGGCTGGAAATCACAGTTTGCAGTGGTATTTGTTCATATTCAGGATTGTTTCTGGGAAGAAAGACACGAATTCAGGGGAAGAGTAAACGCATCTACAATCTGCATGTGTATGATATAATATATATGATTTTACTAAAATGTAATGGTTGATTTCTCAACAACGTTAAAATAGTTGAAAATAAATGAAAAGTGGAAGTATTAAGACTTAGATTATTTTAACTTTAAATATTTTATTTATACCCAAACCAGAATTTGTTAATTTCCTGGTTGTATTGAAAGCAAATTTGTTACCAGACTTGGAAAATAAGGCTCTTGATTCTCCCATTCCAGTACTAACCAGGCCCGACCCTGCTTAGCTTCCGGGATCAGACGAGATCGCGCGCATTCAGGATGGAATGGCAGTAGGTGGGTTTGTGAATCTCAATGTCATAGAAATGAACACTGAATTCAGACGAAATTTGAGCAGATACAGTTTATACGAGAGATGGGGGGTGAAAGGAAGGATGGAGGGAGGCAGAGAGAGAGAGAGAGAGAGAGAGACAGAAACTTGTGCACAAGAGAGCAGAAAGAAAAAAACACGCTCCCTGAAGACTTTCGTGACAAGATTATATAAGCCATCAAAAAGCAGGAAGGGCGGGGGGCCGGCCAAGTGGCTCAGTTGGGTAAGCACTCACTCAAGAGTCTGAGTGCTCCAAGCAACAGCGGTTCGAGTCCAGCCACCGCGAGCTGAAAAGTGTGGCCACTCCCCAGCAAAGCCCAAAAGGGAAAACAAAGAACCTCTACAAACATGTCAATCAGCCTTTGCACCTTAAATGACCAGTCCTAAATTAAAAACTTAAACCTGATTCTTAGGGTATCAGCAAGTAGGGAAGGGATCAGGGTCAGACCAGCTACAATGAAGTCTGGGTGTTAGACGAGGTGAAATCTCCCCTCTCATAGATATCCTCTACAATCTCAAATTCATCAATAATACCATCATAGTTAATTATTTGCTTATCTCATTTTCAGTTCAGAGAATTGCCATCTTAAGTAACTTAATTCTGGCATATTGAAACAGTTTTGGAGAAACAGCATATAAATTTCAGATTTACATTAATTATTTTCTCCATCTGGTCCCTAATGTATTTCCAGATTATAGGAGCTATTCTTCCTGTCCCACCTTTTGAAAAGATGATTTTATGGCAGGCCAATATTCTGATATCTTTTATTTGACTGGCAACAATAATAACCATCTTGTTGGCACATTTTTAAGAGCCTGTCTCTATTTTGACAAAATCAAATTTTTCAAGTGCTTGCTTCTACGTTTATTGAGACTGAAAAGTGACCAAAAATTTTCATTACAAAAGCTTCAGTATCATAAGTAAGCAAATCATACCTATTTTTAGCAGTGTCATGTGAAAGGCGACGAAGATATTTAGCAAGTAAGTATATTTCAGCTTCTTTGGTGAGAAATTTATAGACTGAATGGGAGTTATCAAAATTTTACTTTTCATTGTGCTCCCCTCACCACACCCCCCACCACTGACTGGCTTTTACAACAGGCTATATGACTCTCAAGCTTTTACAATTGTCTTTATTTAAAATTTTGATATTTTGTTCATCAAGGATTTTTTTATTATTAACTTTGATTTTTAAAAATATTGCATTAGGGCCAGCCGAGTGGCGGTTGGTTAAGAGTTGGCTTGGTACACCAGCTCTGAGCAGCAGGGCCCCAGTTCGGATCCCACATTAGGGCTTGTGACGATGCGCCACCTACAGCTAAGATGGTGAAAAACAGCTTGAACTGGAGATGGGCTGCCATGAGTCGCTGGCGATGGCGTAGGCTGCAATGGAGCTGCAATGGGCTCCCCAAAACTACTGTGAGCGGCTGGCAGCCGGCGTGAGCGGCTGGCAGCCGGTGTGAGCTGCCAAGACCCGCCGTGAGCAGCCGTCCTGTGACCGGCAACCGATCTGCCTCACCTTGGAAGAGTGCAATGATAATACCAACATGGGCCAGTGAAGCAACGTCCTCCACAACTAGACTGAAGAACAAAAGGAAAGCAACTGTTCCTTCTCCCTGATTCCCCAATGCTGTTCCCCTCCCCCAATTACCCAATAAAATAATATATATATATATATATATATATATATATATATATATATATATATTGCATTAATGTATTACTTTTCCTCATTACTAAGTCGTTTGGCACCCCCTTTCAGTTTGTATCTGAGGCAAGTTCCTAAGTCGCCTAAACCTAATACCCACACTGGAAAGAGTTTTTTATATCAAGTGTGAATTTCCTCGGCTGAAAAATATGTTTGAAAAACAGAACATGCCATTTCCCATCCCTCACTATTTTTTTTTTACAAATTACCTTTGTCTTTATAACATCATTTTTCCTATAACTTAAACATTATCACCAGAGATGGTCTGAAACTAAGTGAACATTGAGGAAGAGATATTTATATCATTTATTTATACACTTTATAGTAGCTATGATCTGCCAAACAACTATTGGGTTGTCGGAAAAGTCATGACGTTTTTTGTCTATGTTTTTCAAGGGTCATTTATTTATATAAAGAACAAAGATCAATCAATGATATAGTGCCCGTTTTGTTCGATAACCTTTTGCCATCTTTCAGTGAGCTTCAGAATTCTTTATTCATAGAAAGACCTGTCTTTATTTGCGACAAACTGAACAAGGTGCTGACTTACATCTGAATTGAACGCTATACCACGCAAGGAGTTTTGAAGAGAGCGAAACAAGTGGAAGTCTGATGGTGCAAGTTCAGGCAAGTATGGTGGGTGTGTCAACACATCCCATCCAAGCTCCAATAATTTTTGACGGGTGATCAAACTTGTGTGTGGTCTCGCATTGTTGCGATGGAACACAACTTCTTTACAATTAACGAGCTCTGGACGTATCTGGATGATGGATTCATTCAAACTGTCAATTGCTAACAGTACACATTCGAATTGATTATTTGGTTCCTTGGTAGGAGCTTGAAAAACACGACACCTTTAAAATCCCACCACGCTGAGAGCATAACCTTCCTCTGGTGAATGTCTGCTTTCAATGTCATTTGAGGTGAATCATCACGTTGGGACCAAGACCATTTGCACACCACATTGTTGTAAACAATCCACTTCTCATCACCAGTTATCAGTCGCTTCAAAAAAGGATCGTTTTCCTCACGTTTAATGAGCATATTGCAGATGTTTATAAGCGCTGTCAAATGAACTTCTTTGAGTTCATGAGGAACCCAAATATTGAGCTTGCTTATGTATCCCAGCTTCTTCAGGTGGTCACGAATGCTTCAGTGATGGATATTTAATGTTTCTGTAACCTCTCGTGTCATGTAATGTGGGTTTGACTTGATCAATGCCTTTATTTTGTTGTCATCAACCTCGGTGGGCCACCCTGACCAAGGAGCGTCATTGAGATCAAAATCACCAGCATGGAATTTCGTGAACCATCATTGGCACTGATGTGCTTGTAGAGCATTGTCACCATAAGCTTTACGCAACTTTTCACAAGCTTGACACGTGTTCTTCCCTTTATGGAAGTAAATCAGTAAAATATGGCAAAAATGCAAATTTGGTCTTTCATCTTCAACTTGTTGTAAAATCTCCAATACTCAACCAAATCGCTCAGTTTTTTTTAGAATGAAGCTAGAACTGTCAGGTGTCAAATGACATAGCAATAACATAGATGTGAATGATTCTAGTACTTCCAAAAATGAACTAGTGCTATCTGTCACAAACATGCGTCATGACTTTTCCGACAACCCAATAGCTAAGATTCAAGTTCTACAGAAAGAGCTACATGTGTGCTGTGTGATTTCTCTTTTGTGCCAGGCACAGCCTCAGCAATGTGACCTGGGCCCTGTTCCTTCACTGTCCTAGACTTCCATTTTGGGAGGTGCTAACATTCCTGACCCTTAAGCTTAAAAACAACTGAGGGGCCAGCTCTCAATTGGTTAAGAGCACAGGCCCTGAACAACAGCATCGCCGGTTTGATTCCCACATGAGCCAGTGAGCTTGGGCCAGTGGGCTGTGCCCGAGCTGAGCTGCTCCTGAACTGCCAACAGGTGGCAGGATGGCTCAGCTGGTGATAGCATGTGCTCCTAACAAGGTTGCCAGTTTGACTCTCACATGGGATGGTAGGCTGCCCCCCCACACACACACATTTCTCCTGCAGAGATAATTTGAGATGTCAACCCCTCAACTTTAGTGTTTAGGGGCCAGCTTGAGTCCCCACTGTCCTCTGGAGCAGTCTTGATATTTCTAGGGCACCAGGACTCTTGGGGACTTTGGACAGTGTTACTTGCCAAATCCATGAGGCAGCTTTAGTGAAGTTAGGCCTTAAATTTGTAAAAAGTGCTTACCTGTTCATCCTAATCTTCACACTCATATTATTAGTATATTTGAATATTCCCCACTAGTAGGTGAGATATGGGCATTGAGTACTCAGTTTTCTGTATTAAATATCATAACTATTATTGCCATCGTTATCTTCATGGATCTATCTACAGCATGCAGAGGAAGTGCGTCCTTCTCCAGCAGGTGCAGATTGTGAGCAGCTCTTTGAAGACATTCTGAGGCAGTGGCCGTTCATGGGGGACCTGAGATTCTCAGGCCACTCCTGGGTAGAGCAGCCTCAGAGTTCCCCAAAGCTGAACCCTGCCTGCCCAACAGTGATAAAGGAACCGTGAGAAGAGTCCCTCTGGCAGGGGAGACAGCAAGTTTCCTCAGATGTTCAAAAAGCTCCACCAGAACCTCATCTGTATGACTGAATCTCCAGGTCTTTTCTTCCAGAAGCTGCAGAGACAGAGCATAGGTTCCTCAAGTGAAAATGGGGCTGCTTTCCAATAGACACCTTTAGGTGTACACCCCTCACACTTCTCAATCTTCTCTGGAGGCTCTGTCTTGGGACATGCTGGGTGGGCCCTCTCTCCAGCTAGCCCTCTTATTTCTCATTCATTTCCCAAATGGTTCCTAAGTACTAACTAAATGTTAAGCTCCTAATGCTAGGAACAGATCAGTGAGTCCCTGTTCTGGAAGAAGATAGATAATTAAGCCAAAAGTCATAAAATAGACTACAAAGTATGCCTGGGGAAGTAAAAGCACCTTTCCCAGCTCAAAAGATCAAAGGACTCACCCTGGGATACATGTTTCACTCTAACAGGAAGGAAGGAGGAATGGAGGAGAGGCAGGTTTTGAGTCTGGTGAAGAAAAGTTCTCTCTTGATGGCTCTTCTCTGTGAAGGGTCATCCAGCACATCTGCAGTGATTGGAGGGACAGAAGTTTGTCAAAGTGGAGAATGTTTGAAATAGATTAGTTAAAGATAAGAGAGTTGACCATGGAACAACGATAGAAACTCCAAGAAGTAGAAAGCTTTGTCACTTTCATTCATTTATGTATCCTAAATACACATACAAGGAACTTATCTAAATATATGGGATGAATGCAAGTATGAACTCCATGCCATATTGGAGATGCCCTTTAGCTGTAGACCATAGAACTATAGTGGCACGATATATTCAATCATGTGATTTTTATCTAGTAGACCTCAGCCACTTACTAGAGGTCAGGTGTGGAAGAGGCAGAGGGTTTGGACTTTTGCCAGATAGGGATAATAGAACAAGAATGAGGTGAGGGTGGTTAGAATGTTGCTTAAGCGATGAACCATGAAGTCTACTCTATCAGTTTGTTAGAGCTGCCATAACAAAACAGCACAGATTGGATGGCTTTAACAACAGAACCTTGTTTTACTCACAGTTCTGGAGCCTAAAAGTCTAATACCAAGGTGTGGACAGATTTGGTTTCTTCTGAGGCCTCTCTCCTTGGCTTGTAGATGGCCTCCGTCTTGCTGTGTTCTCACATGGCCTTTTTTCTGTGTGTGCCCATCCCCGGTTGTCTTCCTTTAAAGACCTTATCTCCAAATACATTTACATTCTAAGGTACTGGGGGGTTGGAATACGATTCAACCCATAAAATCTACTGTGGAGAGAGAGAGAACAAAGACCAGAGGTTGCTGATGGACAAGGAGAAACTGTAAGGACCAGTAGACTGTAGGTCTTGATGAATTGGCACAGGAAGGGTAATTTGGAAAAACCGAAGGTGGAGGCTGGAGGGTGGGCTATTAGATTATATTACTGCATTACTTTAGAATGCAGAGCATTCTGTGAAAAGTAAAGATCTGTGAGTCAGGTGTAATTTGTTATGTGACCCATGGCTGGTCATTCAGCACTTTAATCCACCGCCTCTTCTTGAGTGAGTAGTGTTTGGCCACGGGAGCATGAGAAAGGTCATTGTCCTGCAGGTCACCTCCTCTGAGCTCTCTAGTCCTGTATTTTCTACCTATGTGATTACTCATCCTGTCTGAATGTCTAGTTAGGAGAATCAAATTTTTTAAATGTGTGATATCATTACATTATTACATTATTTTATTACATTAATTATGTAATAAAAAGCAGACATTAATCTTCCCAGGCTTTACTTGCTCTGTAAGTATGAAGCTCTCTGTAGGAGATGAATGTTGCTTGTTTAGACCTAGATATGGGAGCTAAGGCAGATGAAGAGAACGAAGTGAAGTCATGATGAGCTACATTAACCCTAATTAACCTCTTCTCACCTCCGCGTGGAAATAGTACAACAGGTGGCTCCAGTGGCTCCTTTCCCTATTTCATGGGGACTCCTCCTTTTTTTGGTGACTACTTATTTGTGGCTCCTCTTTTTCAAGAGTCACTCCACTCAGCCCTTTAATGGCATTACCCAGACCACATGGATGTAGAGGAACATGAAGAGCCCTTTAGAATGTTTGGCCATGTTGCCTTCAGTGGACTCAGTAGAGGTCCAAGGTGAGCCCAGAAAAACTGTACCCTTGTCATAAATTTTAGAACCCACCTGTGGTGCATGCACTTTGTGTGACCTGAAGAAGATATCACAAGACTCTACCAAGCATATAATGATCACAGAGGACACTTCAGCCCTGATATGCCAACTGTTTGCATTGAGTATAAGATCCTGCACCATGTCAGAAAGAATGGCTGTAGGGAAGGCACTTGCCCAAAAAGGAGTTTGGTAGGCCTGAGAACGTCCCTGAAGGCATTGTCTCTGCTTAGAGATAATCTTTTCCTCTACCACCATCAGCCCCGAACACTCACACACACACTCTTGCCAAGATGGCACCAGGTCTATCTCATGTTGTCAGTGTTCCAGTCAGTCTCCAGCAGGAGGAGCCTGAGTCAGGTAGTAGGGGAGGGGGCACGGAGTGGATGTGAGCTGAGCAGTGATGATGGAGACGCTCCCATTCCTTTTACCCTCAAAGTCATTCTTTCCCCGCTTCATTTGTTTCTCTCCTTTCTACTTACTCGACCCCCGACCCTTCCCTCACTCTCTCCTCATTTTTCTGCAGGCGCTGTGCGGCTGCACTCTGAACATTCCCATCATTGATGATCATGTGACCCATTTGCCCTGCCTTGATGTTGTGGAGCCAGACAACGTGTAGGCTCAGTGAAGAGTTGCTCCCTTAAGGGCTCAGGGTGACCAGCCAGCACGGAGAATTTATTTTTGAGTCAAAGTTTGGTTCAAAAGAGATGAATATCACAGCTATGGCCAAACTTTAAGCAGCACCTACCATAGTCTTGGCTTTAGCACATCCATCTCAGTATCCAGCACAGCAACATTCCCCCATCCCCTATCCAATACTCACCCAGTTCTGTGTCCACTGTGCAATGGCTACTTCTTTAACATCTGAAAAGCCAGTTTTTTGGACAGTCTTCACCCGGAGTTGCCGTGGTTTCCTGCTTCAACAGTGCTTGGGGGCCTCCCTAGTAGCTCAGTGGGTTAAGAGCTCCCACAAGAGTGGAAGCTCCAAGCAACAGGGTCACCAGTTCAATTCCCCACCCGAGCTGAGCTGCTGCTGAGCTGCCAACAGGTGGCAGGATGGCTCAGCTGAAAAAACAAAACAAAAACAAAAAAACAGTGCTTAGACAGAACCCAGCACTCATTCCTCCATCCCGCCAGCTGCTCAGATCTAGCCCTTCATCACCTCCCCACAGCCCCCTCGGATGGCCCTAAGGTTCCCGCCACGGATCCAGAGCCGCAGAGCCACCACTGCCTCTCCTTAGCCGCTCACCATGATGACTGCGTCCACCTCACAGGTGTGCTAGAACTACCACCAGGACTCAGAGACCACCGTCAACCGCCAGATCAACCTGGAGCTCTACGCCTCCTACGTCTACCTGTCCAGGTCTTACTACTTCGACCGCGATGATGCGGCTTTGAAGAACTTTGCCAAATATTTTCTTCACCAATCCTATGAGGAGAGGGAACATGCTGACAAACTGATGAAGCTGCAGAACCAGCGAGGTGGCTGAATCTTCCTTCAGGAAGTCAAGAAATCAGAACGTGAGGACTGGGAGAATGGGCTGAATGCAATGGCGTGTGCGTTACACTTGGAAAAAAATGTGAACCAGTCACTGATGGATTTGCACAAACTGACCAGTGACAAAAATGACACCCATTTGTGTGACTTCATTGAGACTCATTACCTGAATGAGCAAGTGAAATCCACCAAAGAATTGGGTGACCACATTACCAACTTCGCAAGATGGGGGCCCCTGAATCTGGCATGGCAGAGTATCTCTTTGACATGCACAACCTAGGAGACAGTAATGCAAGCTAAGCTTTGGCTGGTTTCCAGTAGCCACGGGGATGACTTCCTGGTCACCAAAGCAGCACTTGCATGTTGGGGTTACCTTCACCTTTCTATAATTTGTACCAAATCATCTACTTACGTTCTTTCATTTGTACCATTTCTTCAAATCAAGTAATTTGGTACCCCACCCCCCAAAAAAGCCAGTTTTTAAAGGGAAATTATTCTGTTTGTGAACCACTTCATAGCTGGGCTTCCTGGTGGGCAAGAGATGAGGTGACCCAGGTCATGGGTCAATTTTCATGTCCCTAGCTTTGAATCCAGTTCCCTTCCAGTGGCTACAGAGTGACCTGAGTGTTACATGAAGGTATGTGGAGATTTCTTCCCCAATCCTGTACACTATATCCTCCCTCCCCTCCTACCTTTGCTAAAGCTGTTTCATTGCCCTTTAGCCACCTCCTGTTGGGAGGAGAAAGAAAAGAGGACTTGCCCTGCTTTACCAACACCGAGTCCACAGTTCCCAACAGTCAAAGAGCTGAGGTGACTATACACGTTCATGCACTTGTGCCACTCACTCAGGGCTTTCTACAGCCTCTCTGGGGTGGAGATAGAAAAGGAAGTTAGGTAACCTGTGACGACTTTTCACGTGGAGCAGGGAGGTGAACAACACCCACAGCAGTCTTGCTGAGAGTCCCGTCCCTGCCTCCACCACCACCACCACTTATCAAAACACTGAGCCAGGAGATCTGTGTTCCCCACTGGCTTGGAGTACGTCCCATGGGAGAGAAAAGGAGAGATTTAGTATGATCACCTATATGTTTGCATTAAGGCTGAGAATTGAGGTGCTCAGCTCTTTGGCTTTCACCATTATTGGGAAGGGAATGGGGTCTTGGGTGCAGATGGAAGCTGCGCCACACCATAGATTCATGGTCATAGAGGTTTTTCTCACCCTTCTGAACTCAGGGCCTTATTACAAAATTTTGAGTTCCATCTTGGGATGTGTGAAGTTTATTTTTTCTTACTACTCCTAGATGCTCAATGAGGAAGCGTTGGCTCTATGAAGCCTGTATAACCTGATCCATCCACTCTTTGCCATGCCTATGTAATGTTCAAGGTAATGAGGGAAGCAAAGAAAAGGACTGATTGGTCCAGCTACTGGCGTGTGGTCTTTGTTAAAATTTTTCACTTTATTTACAATATTATGAAAAATTAATGAATTTTTAAAGTGGGCTATCTTCATAAATACAAATGAAGGAAACCAGGATGGTGGCCTGTCAGCAATGCCATTGTCAACTTCCCTCCCTAACCTTTGTCTCATTCTATAAGCCAAAGCCAGCTCTCAATAATTCAGGTGACCCCTTCCTTTCCCTAAACCCAAGCTCATGGGATCCTGTTTCCCTCTAAACACGACAGAGACAGATGGCACCACTCTCCTTTAGAAAAACAAGTATAGATAGGAGAATAATAAATATCCTTGCTTATAAGAATGGGAGATCATCCTTTCCAGAGGATGTGATATCATAAAAACTAATTGATGATCTCTAAATGTAATAAAACACTTTTGTGCCTGGAAAATTTCCTCTAAGGAGATTATTGAAGAAGACTTTCTGGCTAATTAGAAGGGTCACCTCCATAGACAAAGTGTAGGGCAGAGTTAAGGACAGCCATAGACCTGGCACCCCTGGCCCAGGCTGTTGGGATCCCACCAGGGACAAAGACTTCCTGGGGAGCATTCAAATGCAATTCAGGTAGAGGGGTTGAATAGCTACTCACTTCCACATAGCACCTCACAGATGGTTTTGCACATATTTGAGTTAATTCTGCTTTCTTGCAGTTCAGAAAGCTGTGGAGAGGCATGAGGCTCAAGAAGGGAGGGGACTTGCCCTCAGGCCACAGCTGATAAGGAACTGAGTCAGATTTGAGCTCCAGACAGATTGGGGACCATTATTTTCTTCTCCATTTCACAGATGACAAAAGATAACTGAGGTCGGGTGGCTTGCATGTATCAGAGTTCCTTCTCTCCAGTGGGCCCTGCTCACCCCTTTGCAAGTGGTTGGTGCTAAACTTGTATGAAGTCCTAGACTGGCCTTGTCTCTCTACTGAATATTTAGATATTACTTCAACCCTCAGACTCCTTGAAGGAGCCTGAGATCAACTGCACTGGCACTGGTGATAGGAGATTTGCTGGTTACCCAGGCAGATAGTGTGGGAGGATGAGAAGAGAATTAGAGGAAGGAGTGAGGCCCAGGGTGAGCAGGGCAGAGACTCCAAAAGGTGTGACTTGTGGGCGTTTGATGTTTCCTGACAGCCAGCAACCACCTTGGGGGAGGGGACTGTGACATTAACTCAATGCTGTGGGCACACAATCATACACAGTCTAGTTCTCCTAGGTACATTAACATGTCAAAAAAATTATATGTACATAAATCTTGTGCCATTCCTTGTGACCAAAAGAAAACTTTCAATTTTTGACACATATATTGAATCCCAGAGGATGTCCATCCATGTCTTTAAGTAGGAGTACAAAAGGTTATGGAGATACAGGTATTTAATGCTTCACCTTATACCCTTCTCAGAAAAAAATGTTGAGCACACCTCCAATAAGTTTATTTTTATTTATAATATACATATATACTATAGTTATAAAATACTATGCCTATCATAAAGCATACTTACAATAGAAATTTTAAAATGGGTAAGTAAATCTATGATAAAACATTTTTAAATTTTATTTATTTTTATTATTAAATGGACATCATGTTTGTCTTTAAAAAATACACACATACACATACATGCTTCTAGGAAGATGTGACAGTCAGCACCAATATGTGTTGCAAGGTAGTTATTACAGGAATATTATGATATCTCACAGAATCCAAGTAAAGGTTAAGCAGTAAAGACTGAGAAGAAGTAAAAAAATCACATAAACCTCGGCAACCTCAGGACATTCTCATTTATGTGACTTAGCTCCTAAGTCTAAGATTCTGGCATTCTTGAATCAAATTCTTAAGACTAACTTTCTGATTGGCTAACACTGGTTTTATCAGCTATAGGCAGCAGCAATATAGCTTCTGGGTCCCAATGTCATGGTTGGAGGGCACTTCTCACGGAAGGCTGTGAAAACAGGTAATATTGTTATGGGGAGTGATGTTTTACCTCGGTTCTTGTTTCTTGAAGGAACGAATTCAGTCAAGAGACAGAACTTGTGCAAGCATAGGACAGCAAGAAGTGTATTAGTAAAAGCCAAGTATACTCTGAGACCCAAGAGAGGGAAGCAGCCCCTCCTCACATTGTGTGAGGGTTTTTATCTCTATGGATAAAATTGTCTCCCCTTTTGCCTCTCTAGTATCTTTCTTTTTTTTTGCTGGTGTGTCCCGTCCTCCCTTCTTGTTCCCAAGGTTATTTCCCAGGGCATGAGTGTGAACCCATCAATTTCCCATGATTTATTTGAGGAGTCTATTAAAAAGGAGCTAAACTATAATGTATGGTTCTGGGAGGCAGGATGTACATTCTGATAAGCGGGATATTTCTCCTCCCTCTCTGGCATTTTTCCTTCTAATGACCTTGTTTGAGGGGCGTGTGCCAGCCTGCTATCTTCTCATAAATCTTTAGGAAAGCCCATTAAGGGGGGAGAGGGGGCTAAACCGTATGTTGTCTTGTTCTCAATATCCTGCTGAGCAAGATATTTGTGCCTGCCTTTGTTTTTAATATCCTGCAGAGCAGGATATCTGTGACCTAAGTAGGAGCAGCAGCAAGGGGCCTCCTAAACGGGGTTAGTTCCCTCCTCCTGCTCATTTATACCTTCCTACCTACCCTATTAATATGGCCTACTGCATTCCATTCTTGGGTTTCCCAGTGTCTATATCCTTCCCATTCACGCTATTTCAAAGGTGCCCAATCCAAATATCTCATCGTCACAACAGATATACTTCCATAAAGTGCTTCTAAAAAACATCAGAGGGTCACTGTTCTCAGAGTGCACTTTGTCCATCAAAATCATGTTATGCCTTTTTGCAACTTATGAACTAAGTTGAAAATTTGAGCATGACCAAATCCATGCAAAAGAAGAAAATGGAAGAGAGGAGGAAAAAAACCTTTTAAACAAAAAATAGTAAAGTAAAACTATAGCTACTCACTTTTTGTACAATCCAAGAAAAGGAACAAACACCTTGTAGATACTATAGGACTGATTTTCCTAGTGATAATATGGCAATAATTGATAGTATGATTTTTTTTTCCCTCCCATCACATTCCCTTCATTGTTTATTCGTCTCCTCAGTTGGCCATGTTTATGCAGTTGTATTTTTTGTGACTCTTGTTAGACTTCCTAAAGGAACCTGAGGTCTCTTACCTGGGTAACAAGATTTAGATGGTGTTGTTTTTGAAGATGACTTAGAAATTTGGAGATTGAAATATCTCTACAGAGAAATACTTCAAATTATTCTGTGGAACCATCCTGTCCAACTCCCATGGCACCTTCTTAAGGAAACTCACAAGAAGATTTTACATTATTCAATGCAGTGCCTGGGCCAAGAACGGAGCCAAAGGTATTTAGTTTACAAATGCAAGCCTAGCCATATTACTTTCAAATTTTAGCTGTTTCCTATAATTCTATGAATAAAATGCAACATTTTGGCATTTTTAATAGACATTTTGATGCACCATTCAAATCTCCCTTTAAGACCTGTGGACCCACTCTCCCTAGCTGCTGATAGAACTGTTGGCTGACGGCCCTCCTGTGTAAGCCCTCTCTGGAAATTGGTTTTGGCTAAAGTGAGACATTTAGTCAAAGTGAGACAAAGTGACTTCCCCCTCCTAGGGGCAGTCTTCATCCAATTACCAGTCATTGTGGGGGTATAAAGGCCTGGCCCCTTCACTCTGCCTCTAAAGGGTCAAGCCCAGCTTCAGAGCTCCCTTGTTCTGACTACACCGTTGCTCAATTCTGCTCAAAATTTTATGCTCTATCCACCTAGTGTCAGTATGTGAAGCAGGTCATCAATCAGGAGCCCTGGGTCTGCACAGAGGTTGGAGGAAGGAAACACATTTTGGCCCCCTTTTTTTTTCACCTTAGCTGCCCCTGGCTGAAAAGTGCCATGCCCTGCTTGAAGATGAAGACTCATTCTCCTTGTAACAAAGACTATAGGGAGAGGCTTGTTCCAATAGTAGGGTCAGTTCCTGCCAGGAGGCAGTCTTTTATCAGCTCTGGAGGAAAATTCCCCAAAAGGAGAACATTTACACAGACCAGAAGCCTGCCCGCCCCAGACTTGGGCCAGAGACACACTTGGCCAGCAGAGGACTCTCATCCTGCAAGGGATGTATTAGCCCAGTCACTGGATCTTGCTTTCTGCTTCCTTTGAACTATATACGTGGGCTGCCCTCACATTCCAAAAGTATTCCACATAAAAAAAAGTGTGGATCCCAAGAAGAAAGATTCATTTGATGTGAACCCCGAGAAGGAAGTTATCTGCTGAGATGGACTCTCCGTGGTCAACCAACAGCCCACATTATAAATAAGAGTCTAGTGTCAATTTGCTGATAGGCTCCTCACATACTCAGTATACCAGGCAGAAACTCTGACTGAGCACTTAGCTTCCCACACTATGTCCTCCCTGTTTACGCTGTCTGAGTCAACCACTACAGAGAAGCCCCAGGTTTGGTCTTTCCATCAATGGACTGAAACCTGCCCTGTCCAATCAGAACTGCGCAATTATATCCTCATTTGAATTTTACCAGACAATCTGAATTGCATGGTTTGGACCAAACAGAACTGTATGAATTTATAAACCTTATTTGCATAAAATTGGACTAATTGGGAACCTGGGCAGAAATTTTCTCTCTAAAAGGCAGCATCCCGTTTGTCACCAGAGAACGCATTTCCAGTTTCTGCTAGATGCTGCATTTTCTCTGCTTTTCAGACTGTTTCAACTGAATGTGTTGATGAAAAATATCCAGCCTAAGAGAAAACTTATGAGTTTATTTGAGCCAAACTGTTGACAATTGCCGGGAAGCAAAATCTCAACGAATTGAGAAAATGCTCCGCAAAATGGCGACTTGCAGATTATTTTATACATAAAATCAAAGGAGGAAGGTTACATGAAATCCATTGGTGATAGATGAAGAGGGTGGGAGAAAACAAAGCAGGGAAATCTTTGGGATTGGATAAAAGTACATTGGAGAGACAGGTACTCCTCCCACACAGGTGGGTGCAGGATAGCTAACACTTTGCTCTTTACAGCACATAGAGATGTTAATCAGGAGATAAGCATAATAATGAAGAATTTTGCAGTTTTCAGCTCTGGTCTGGAAAAAGGATTAAAAGATGTTATCTTAGGTACAGAAAGACAACAGGCCCACTGAAAAAGCACAGATTAATTTAATAAGGAAGCTGAAGATGTGACTTCCTACCATGGCCCACTTAGTTAAAAATTTTTATGTTCACACCATCCTCTGTGGTTATTTTCAGCCTCTCGAGCTTTTCAGGTTTAACATGTGGCCCCTTTTCTGTCCACAAATGAAATCTCTCCTTTTCTGCACCTCTTTGGGAATTTGGTTTACAATAGTCTAAAAAGTAAAGGAGCCTGCTAGAGGAAAGGCGGGCCTTGGGTAGGCAGAGCCTCCTGGTTTCTCTAAAGCTCTAGGCCTGTTACTGATTCAGGGTTCCTGTGCCCGACACTTCAAAGACCAATATTCAAAATGTCAAGAATTTGGAGTAAAGAAAGGTTTCTTGATCAAGAAGGCACCAGCTTGGGAAGATGGGGAACCTTAAAACTTCTGCAAATCCACCTCAAGAGATGAATTTTAAGCCCCCAAATCAGGCTTCTGTTTGGAAAGGGAGGAGTAGCACAGCAAGAGGTGGGTTAGGACCCCAGACATCTAGGCACTGATGGATTTAAAGAAGCTGAAATATCTAGATCTCTTTGTTCCTGGTCCATCTGTTGACCACCTCCCACTCCCACCCTTTTTAACCTGAGTTCTGTCTTGAAGCTCCTGCAATTCTTGATAACCATCCATTATTTTGTACATATTTACCCACCTTTTCCAGAGAGGCACCTTCTGACAAGGGGCTGTTTTTGCAAAAACTCAAGTCTCAAGCAGAAGTCCTCTAGTTAATTAGCATATCTATAGCAGGAGCTAATAGCCTGAAGGCCATGGGAGAAATGTAGGCTACAGTCTGAGAGAGCGAGCATTTCAATCTGTTCTAGGCCCAGGGTAGGATTCCCCTCTTGCCCTGACCTAAAGCTGTACTGGTGACAAGAGTCTTAGAAGAGGGCACATGAAAGTGACAAAGCTTAAACTTTGGAACATAGAGACCTGGGCTCCACCATGGGCATTAGGCAAAATTCCTTAATTTCTCTGAGCCTCAGATATCTGAACTGTATGTAAAATGGAGAATTACATGGATTAATATTTGTAAGAAACCTAGCCCCATGCTCAATACGTAATAGGCCTCAGTACTAGCGACTTTCATTATAAACTTAAAAGAAAGAAAGATCTATGCTAAGGAAATGCTTTGAATTTTTCTGCCTTCTGTTTTTTGTTTAAAACAGGGCCCGGTTGGCACCCCCATAGTAAAGGCCTCCCCAAGTCCCTGGCCTCACCTTTCTTTGCCCTACCTATAGCTTAACAATTGATCATCCCCCAGTGGTTTAAGCTCAGAATGTCCCCTGTCCCACCCAGTTCCCTGTTTTAGAAAATCACCCTGAAATTTATGATTAATACCCTTAGGCTTATTGATCACAGTCTCTATGGTATCTGGCTGATCCCATCATGGTTCCAGGGTTGCCTCTAGAGGAACGCCCAGATTTTCCCTTAAACACCGCAAGGTGGTCTGAGAATGCAAGTCAGTTTTTGGAGGTGTTAACCTGCTGCCTTCTCAGACCACCTGTGCTCTGATAATAAACACTTATTCTATGACCCGACTCCTGTGTCGGTCTATTGGCTGAGCAGCGCAGGCAGCATGAGCCCTGGACTCCGGTTTCATGTTGAGCTGATTTGTCTCAGCTGAGCTGGGAAAAGGTTTCTAACAGACACCTTTGCCACACCTGGTTGAGGAAAGTCCCTGTGTTCAATGGTAGCTGGCAGTGAAGTTTAGGGAGAGGGCCTGGTGGGTAGGTGGGGCACTGTTCTTTCCAAGAAAGTAAGGAGGGAGACGGGGAAGGAGGTGGAGGAGGCAGAGAGCAGAGCAGTCACTTTTCCTGGCCTGAGGGGCAATGAGGCAGCTATTCATTTAATTCACATACTCGTTCTTCCGTCCTGGGAGGAGCCTGCCTTGGAAGAGAATTTAATCCCAGTGATGGTAACTCAAGGCTGCAGGGGTGCACACAAAGGGGGCCAAGCAAGCTTGCCCCAAGGCCAAGTGCTGAGTGTTGGAGGAAAGATGTGCATGAACTTGGAACCTCAGGAAAGCTAAGAGTCCTCTCTTGATTTCACAGTCTCGTTCCTAACCGCAGCCCCATGGAACCTGACTCAGGGTGTCTTCCTGCTTAAAAGTCAAAAGTGAAAAGTCGGGGTTGAGGGCAAACTGGCCCAGGACTAAACTGAGCACCTTCCTTTTAACGGGTGATTTAATGGGAGTAGAATTTTTAACTCTAAGTAAGGCATTCAGGTTCCTTTCTTTCAGATTATAGCAGGATTTAAAATTACTAGGGTCTGAAACAACAGTGGAGTTGGTAGAGGACTTGGATTGTCCTCAGGGTCAGGGTGGTTCTGAACTGAGGGGCAAGCAGATGGGGGGAGGAGGGAAGGGATCCCAGGAAAAGGGGTTCTGAAGAGTGGGTTACCCAGAGTGCAGATGGGAATCTGTTGGTCAGTGTGATAGTAATGCTTCCACCAGCCTCTTTTGCACCTCTGAGGGCCTCTCTTAACCAAGTGCAGAGCATCTGCCCCTGAAAAGCCCCTGTATTGATGGCTTCTCTGCCATATACTTGTAAGTCAACTCATGGATTTATGAGTCTTCAAAAGTGCTGCTTTCTCAAGGGCCGGCCAAATCGCTCAGCTGGTTAAGAGCTCACTCTGAGCAACAGCTGTTGGATTCCTGAGCTGAGCGGCCACTGAGCTGCCAACAGGTGGCAGGATGGCTCAGCTAAAAAAATTTTTAAAAATTAAAAAAAAAGTGCTGCTTTCTCTTGCCTCCCTCTTCTCCCTTAAGATCCACCCTCCTCCTATGCCCATGCTCTTAATCATTATGCTGCCCACTTCCCTGGTGGGCCCTCAATAAACATTTGCTGAATTGAACTGGTAATTTATATAGTGTGTATTTTATTGCATGTAGCAGTTGCTTAATTATTCAGCTCGAACTCATTCAAGCTGAAAAGCTGTGTATGGGTTTAAGGAAGTCATTTCTCATAGATTCTAATATGAATAGGTGCAAGAAAACCTCAGTGTTACGACCAGGTAAGCAAAATGGCTGTTTAATTAGTCTCACTGTTGATCAGCTGCTGTCAACTAGGCAGTAGATGCAAATCACATCTCCAACTCCAGCCTTTGAAAGATAGGAGGGAGGGGGTTTTAACCAATCTAAAGCCAGTTGCAAAATGAAAAGTTTCATTTCCCGTGCTTAAGGTGCCAAGACCTTTCTTCAACAACC
>NW_017732205.1:640922-642035 GCF_001890085.2 Hipposideros armiger
AACAGTGTTATTTCTCAGCTGGTGGAATTTCAAATTAGCAGGAGCTTCCGTGGTTTCTTACAGACCTCCTTGGTTACAGAGGAAAGGACTCCACTCCCACCCCAATATTGTGAGCGCTTTCACTTCTTTTATTGCTAAGCTTGCACTTACATTCTTTTTACTTTCTCTTTGCACAATTTTTAAAAAACTATAAATGAGCACCTTCATTCCCTCATGGTTGGCATCTGCTGCATTTCAAGTATGAATGCATTAAAACCCCCTTTCATGAGACTATTACAAAGAATGCTGACATTGGCTCCTTCCTTCCTTTTTATGATGATGTTTATGAAATACTTGATACATATAATGAAATGCTGTTTTTAAAATTGTGTAACATGCTAACAGTATATGATACTGTCTGTGGGTACATATGTACATGAGTAGTGAAAATATTTCAACCTGTTTAGAAATGATAAACATCACCTTCAGTAACTGAGCAGAACTTCAACCTAGGAGAATACTAGCCAGGTTGTAAAGATGCTTACACACACACACACACACACACACACACACACACACACTTACATGAATGCTCACAGTCTCTCTCAATTTTGTTATATATATGAATAAGGCATTCTGGAGTTTTACTATTAGCCTAGAGAATGTCTTACAAGACTTCTAATTTTTCCTTTAAATGAAAGGAAGACATGAGAGTTTGTTGAGAGTGGAGTGGTTCATGACCTCAATCTGAGGGGTGGGGGTTTACGGCCTTCAGGGGGCTCCCCTCCCGGGCTCATGTGAGGCAGGCTCAGGCTTGGCTGGAGGCCAGTGTGACCATCAAGGCCTGTGAAGTCTCTTCCTTCAGAGGTTATTTCTCAGGTTCTTTATTCAATGGTGGACAGGAGGAAGGACAGGAGGAAAAGGGAACAGGAAGGAGGGGACCAAGCAGGGATGTCTAACCTCAAGCAGAATGCCTGGCTGCTGTCCCGGCCTGCCCACGCAGGAGGGCTTAAGCTCATCCAGGGAGCCTGGGCAGCTTTGGGGGGATGCCTTTGAGAGGCACCCCTAACTCTTGTAGTCCAGCCAAGGAAGTTTCAAAGAACAATGAACTCAGGAAAAAGAGAAGAAGAAGAA
>NW_017732205.1:650298-655193 GCF_001890085.2 Hipposideros armiger
TAACTTTAAATGTAAGAGTGTGGGGAACCTCAAGACTCATGGCTTGGGAAAATGGTTTAGAATGTGAGACGTATCACTGCAATCGCCTCTGCTCTGCTGTGAGGTGCCCTTCCTGCTAAGCCTCTGCTCTCATGTACACACTCAGCTGCTGAGGCTACGCAGTGAAGGCAGAGTCCTGCCAAACCTTTGCCAGTCATTCTAGGAAGTGGGTGTCTGAACCTGTACTTAATAATTTTTTTGTTTCCTCTTCCTCCCTTAGCAACTGAAGCCTACGTGTTCTATAGTTCCAAGACAGGTGTCACTTTGTTTTCTTTCGTCACCTTTTTATTCTACAAAGGGAGTGTAGCTAGAACCTGTGATTTTGATATTCAAGTGTTACATATAGCTTGAATGAAATGAATGAATGAACTTCAACTTCATCCTTCAACTGAGGTTGAAAAATCAGTCTTGGCATTGATTTATTAAAAAAAAAACCACACATAAAAAGATTTGAAAGTCAAACTTGAAACAATTAAAAGGATAATTTAAAATATAAAGGTGAACATTTTTTATGTAATTAATACAATGTACAGGTGAACATGATATGGAAGCAAACATTGAAATACAATAACTATAGAAAAATAGATAGTTAAGCACATAAGCACATTTAAAAGGCCATCTATTATGGGCTGGTGTCCCCTATGAACTGGGTGCTTTAACTCATAGTGGCTTAATTCTACTGAAACCAAACATGTTTAGGTATTAGATCGTAGAATCTAAAGATATAGGTATAGGCTTTAACTAAATGTTTCAATTGCTTTGGTTGTCACACAGCTTATAGTCAAAGATTAAGAAAATATGTTAGTCATGTTATAAAGGTCTGCCTATAAAGCAAGTTCCAGGAGAAATGTCTAAAAGTACACTTTTATAGAAAATATAGCTAGTTAAACACAAAAGAATGATACATTAAACAATGGCGATGGTCCCAAGATGTTCAATTTTTGCTTTTTGCTTTAAAGATAACGTCACTGATGCACAATTAGGAGATGTTTTTGCAGAATCTTCGTTCTTCAACCCAGCACATCTTATTCTCACAATATAATTTTAAGTTGCTGATGTACTGTTTCTTTGTCAAGCAAGGGGAGATAACTCCAGGGTCACAAGGAGAATTTATGAGTTTATTTTACCGAAGGCATAAAACTTGCAACCAGCTGCTGATACCCAGAAGTCTGGTTGCACAAAATGTTATCTGTGACCAAAGAAACATAGACCCCCTCCTTGGTTCCACGAAACTCCCCCTCCTCTACTCCCTAGCCACATAAAAACTCCCTACTTTTGCTTTTTGAGGAAGACAGATTTAAGAGAGCTTGCTCTCTTCTCCTCTTGCTTTGGCTAAATGGAATACACTTTTCTATGTCTCCAGGCACCAGTGTCTCAGTGTTTGATTTACTAAGGCATAAGGGACATGGACCTGAATTTTGGGAGGTGGTTCAGTTGCACCACCAATAAGTGTNTTTATTTGCGAAAAACTGAACAAGGTGCTGATTTACAGCCTCATCTGAATTGAACATTACACCATGCAAGGAGTTTTGAAGAGAGCGAAACAAGCGGAAGTCTGATGGTGCAAGGTCAGGCGAGTATGGTGGGTGTGGCAACACATCCCATCCAACCTCCAATAATTTTTGACGGGTGATCAAACTTGTGTGTGGTCATTGCAAATGGTAAAATTTCATTCTTCTTTATAGCAGAGTAATACTGCATTATATAAATGTACCACAGTTTCTTAATCCAGTCGTCTACCAATGGGCATTTTGGTTGTTTTTAAGTCTTGACTATTGTAAATAGCGCTGCAATAAACATAGGGATGCATATATTTTTTCGAATTAGCGTCTTGGGTTTCTCTGGATAGATACCCAAGAGTGGAATTGCTTGGTCATATGGTAGTTCCATTTCCAGTTTTTTGAGACACCTAGCATTTACTTTTCTGAGGTCCCTACATGGCAGATTTCCTCTAGGGCCTTCATAGACCAGAAAGGATTCTCTAAACAGTCGTTTCCTCCAGAGACCTGCTCATAGTTCTTCCTGCTTCTGGTCTCTCTCCCTCTCCTCCTAGATGCTGCTCAGTGTAGAACCACAGACTGTACAGGCCATGGAACAGAGGGGACAGAGCACAGGCTCAGATCTGACAGTCCTGTCTCAAAGCCAAGACAACAAAGTGTAATGAACCCTGGAGTCAGCCTGCCTGCCTAAGAGTCATACAAGCTGTGTGACCTTGGGCAAGTTAATTAACCTCTCTGAGCCTCAGTTTTCTCATGGGATAAAAACACAATAAATTATCTACTTAATTTGTTTGCCTCAAAGATCAAATGTAGTATTGCATGTCAACACTTAGGATAGTGCCATGCACACAGAGAGTGCTCAATAAATGCTAGCTGTGGTTATAATTATCACAGCTCTGCCATGTTATACCATGAACTATGGACAGGTTACTAAATTCCCTGAGTCTCAATTTCCTCATCTATGGGGAGCAATAAATGCCTTATAGGTTTATTGTAAAGATTAAATGAGATAATACATCTCAAATGTTTTCACTACTAGTACGCACTGAGAAAACATCTGCTATTCTCATTATTACCATGATTATCATTATACCTATTAGGAAATGAGGAAGGGGTGTCAGCACCTGAGCTGACTCCCAGCACTGACTTCTTGAAATCAGGAAATAGGCCTTAAACAGACATAGACTGATTCATACAGATTCTCCCCCCTGTTCCACATTTGAATTAAAAAAATATATATGTATTATAGAATTTCCTTAGCAACTGAGAAACTAAAACAAACAAATTATATCTGCAAGTTGTCTTGGGTAGAGGCTCATTTCCAAATTTTGTTAAATAATGAACACACTTCAGGAAGGATTTTAAGTCAAATCAATACAAGAAAACAATAATAACAGCACTTATTATGGTTATCCCAGCCCTTCTGTGTACAGCATCGTACTTTATTCCCACAGTACCCCTATGATGTATCTAGGAAAATGTTCACTAAGCCCATTTTGCAGGTGAAAAAATTGGGAACTGGACTATCAATCTTCCTGCCCAGGCTAGGTAGTGGTAGAATCAGAATTAGAACTCAGATAGCCTGGCCCACTGTTTCTTCCAAACTATTCTGGAAACTACTTTCTACCTTATTTAAGTTTTACGGGTCTTCTTCTTGAAATGTTTAGTGGTTGATCTTTAGGCTATGGATGACAGCAAGCATCCAGCCTGGTGCCCTGGCAGACATCATCAATCAATCGTGGCTCTTTTCTAATGAGCCCTAGAATCTCCTCAACACAGCCCTTCAGGAGCCAATACCACTTGATCAAATCTGGCAAGTGAGGTGCCTAGACCTTACAGTGAAATCGCACTTTCTTGCCTTTCTTTGAATTCTGAGCATTGTGTAGGTTTCATGGCCTGATTCCTGGCAGCACAGCTCTCATCTCCATTAATGTGATCGCTGAGATGCATCTGGATGAGCTGATCAAAATATGCAAGGCGCCAGCTGGCTCCAGTGTTGGCCTCCTCCAGACAGAGGGGTCAGGCTTAGTCTCTGCCAGGCTTAGACCACAGGGAAGGAGAAGATAGTAGAAAAGGAAAGACACCACCCCCCACTCCCCACCCCTTCCTTACCATGGCAAGGAAAGCCAGAGAGAGGGCCATGACCAACCTTTGGGAAAATCTTGAAGGTGACATTGTGTCTCTGAGCATTTCCTCTCCACTTCTCTCTCTTCCCAAAGCTCTTGCATTCTTTGGTATTTCCTTCCAATAAGGCTTCCCAGATTTGCCCCCACCTTTATCCCTTTTTTGGCATTCCTTCTAGAAGGACACAGTCCCGCAAATTCTATTGTGAGTTTCTTCCTCTCTCCAAACTTTTCAAACAAGTAAAATCAAGGAAATTTTTGATTCACCAAGTAGAAATTGACCAAAATGTTAGCTTTCTCCAACATGGGAGGCCATTATTTACATTTTCTTTGTTAAATATTTCCATATATGTCAAGTCTACTATCATTTACAACTGCCACTTTTATTATAGGGAGGATGTCATTTTTCACAAAGAAAAAATATTAATAAGGAAAAGTAAGTATCAAGAAATATGCAACCTTCTTGGTCAAATTACAAGGTCTATCAGTTAAGATACCTTTGGCTGCAGCAATTTAAAAAACCTTCTAAAATTGACTCAAATAAAAAAAGAAATGTATTACTATTATTGGAAACAAGAGGTCTAGAGGTAGGATGGCTCCAGGAATGGTTGATTCAACAGCTCAGTGATTCTCAAGGGTCTAAGCTTCTTCCTAAGTCTTCCTCTGCCACCCACAATGCATTGGTTGTACTATAAGGCACATTTGCTCATGAACTCAAGATGCTGCTGCTGTTCCAGGCATGGCAGCCATGCACCAGTGTCCAGAGGTAGAAAGGGACTTCCTTCCTCTGTCTCCTGAGAGCAAGGACTTCTTGTGCAGAGTCCCCAGCAGACTTTGCCACAGGCTTCACTGACCAGGACTTGGACCACCTGCCAATTCCTAGACCATCCACTGGTGAAGAGAATAAGATTGCTGTGTATAGTGTGTGCAAATTATTTGGAGGGGGGGGGAGACAGATATTGGGGAACCAGGCACAAGGACTGCAAGGTAATGCCTTCACATTGTAAATAAAAGTAGACCACTATGAACAATGATAAGATCATTGTTTTGAAGAGCTCAAGTCCACAAATGAGGCAATCTTCAATTGAAAGGGTGTGTCTGGAAAGGCATATGGGCTGTAATCCTAATGTTCCTTTACATTTAATTGCAAGAGTTTGTTTTGCATTTTCCCACAAGCTTCTCCTTGGTATTCCACATCTCTAGGGATAGCCGCAACTATTATTTCATTTTACAG
>NW_017732205.1:657838-666621 GCF_001890085.2 Hipposideros armiger
AAAAAAATAGTCTGTTGAAATGGCTAAACATTTGGGAGTGTGATGATTATATCTGTCCATAATAATTGTTTCGTGAAGAGCATGGGTGGTTCCTTAGCTCTTAATCATTCTTGTAAACTTGATAATAAAGAGAAGGATAGCATGATTTCTTTCTCTCACAACTTCCCAGGTACAGCAGCTCTATTCTTTCTTTTCCATACAGAGACCGATTCCTTGGAAGTACCTCTTCAGGGCCAGTATGGAGTCATCATAGCTCAGGAGAGTCCTTCCATCCCCAACTCAGACATCAAGCAGTTCTCTAGGATTTCCCAATGCTGATAAAGTCCAGTGAAGAATTTCTCCAGCACAGTTTCATCCCAGCCAACCTCTTATGCTGAACAGATTGGAGATCTGCTGAAACAGCTGGTGGAGGACGGCAATGCTCAGAGCCTTCTGGGCCTTGCTGCATTCACCAGCAACAACAGAAAATAATTGGAACAGCTAAATGTCCATGAGTAAATAATTTACGACACACCTATTCAGTGGGAAACAACAGAATTGTTTAAAAGAATAAAGAAGTTCGCTATTATATGGGAAGGCCTTCAAGTGGAAAAAGAGATGCAGAACAGTGAGCGTAGTATGCTATCTTTTATATAAAAACAGGGAGAGTGTAAAAAAGAATATAGCTATATTTTGATTAGTTTGCATATGCATAAAGAAACTAGAAGAATTTAAAAGACAGTTATAACTCCCAATTGTGGAAAATGTTGGAAGAATTTTGTCAAAGCATACATTTATTCATATGACAAATTTAAGTTTGCTAGTAATTAAAGAAATTGAAGTTAATAGAATACCTATAAAAGGAAAGATAAAAAAGGGAAAAGCACATTCAAAACATTACTGGTGACAGTTTTGAAAGAAATATTTATGTCTTAGAATTTACCCCAAAACGGGAAAATTTTGTTCCCAGATTCTGTAAGTTTATTACAGATTCTATAAAACAATGGAGGACAAGAAGGTATATATTCAGGAACAAATAATGGGCAAAGGAAACTACAGTATGGGTAGTTACCAGACAATTGTGTAGCCATTTAAAAATTTGAATGGAAAACAAGAGCATGAAAAATTACTGATGATGGAATTCCACTGGGAGGCAAACATACAAGCTATGTTATTCACATAGCATGGTCACAATTTGGTATTTAAAGAGACAAATGATATATGTTTTAAATGATTGAAAATATATATCAGTTATAATTGAGATGTCAATTAAGTAGTGTGGGATATAAATTATAAAGTCTTTTATAAAGGAAAATCTTTAAGCATCTTCCCGCTGTACCCTCCTCTGCTGTTTTATTTCAATTTATACAAAAGCCGTAATTCATTGTTATTCAAAAGGCAGAAGCCAGGAAGTATAAACCTTAAAAGAAAAAGTATGCCCTGGGGGGCGGTTGGGAGGGGTGGAGAGCTCAGATTCTCGAAGAGTTTATACCAAACGTGCAGCGTAACATACGTTTTGTCCCATTTAGTCTCACGTACCATAGGACCCAAAGAGGTCCCGCTCGCGCGCAGCCCGCACAGCTCCGCTCCCCCACCGACCCTTCCACCCTCCGCGCACTTCCTCCCCGCTCCCCACACGCCCGCCCACTGACGAGTTAGGCGGCCGCGCAGCCGCAGTTAATGCTGCGGCCGCTCCTAGCCCGGGGGATCCTGGGACTGGGCCTTTCCGGAAAGGACCCGGCTGCGCGTCTGGGGCTAGGCCCGTGTTCCAGGCCCGAGTTCCAGGCTCTTGCTCCAAGAAAGGCCCGAGCCACGACGACGCTGTAGTGACAGCGGAGGACGCAGCAGGCTGCTCGCTGAGGTGCCCGGCCTCGCCGCCGAGCGAGCCGCGGAGCCGCAGTACGTGGCGGTGCCTCCCCCTTGGCCCGGAGCGGAACTGCTGGAGGAGCGGCAGCGCAGGCCGGACAAGGTGAACCGGGTCAATTAACTGCCTTCAGATGATGAGTCATCCGCATAACAATCAGATTTAAGGTCTACAGCCCTTTGTGGTCCTGCTACAGAACACTTTTAAGTGGATGACTGATTGGTGTGTTCTGAGGGGTGCCACGGTGACTGCTTGCCCTTGACAAGGAAAGTGAGCGCTCCAGCCCCTTGGACATCCTCGTTTCCTTGACAGCATTTCGGTTTTAATCTCTTTCTCTGGCGTCTTTGTGCAAGAGGCTTTCCCATGAAAGTGTCTCTTGGTAACGGCGAAATGGGCGTTTCCGCCCATTTACAGCCTTGCAAGGCAGGAACCACTCGATTTTTTACCAGCAATACTCACAGTTCCGTGGTATTGCAAGGCTTTGATCAGCTCAGAATAGAAGGATTGCTTTGTGATGTGACTTTGGTACCAGGGGATGGAGATGAAATTTTCCCTGTCCATAGAGCTATGATGGCGTCTGCTAGTGATTATTTCAAAGCCATGTTTACAGGTGGAATGAAAGAACAGGATTTAATGTGCATTAAGCTTCACGGGGTGAACAAAGTTGGTTTGAAGAAAATAATTGATTTTATTTATACTGCAAAACTCTCTCTTAATATGGACAATCTTCAGGACACACTTGAAGCTGCCAGCTTTTTACAGATTTTACCTGTTTTGGACTTCTGTAAAGTGTTTCTTATTTCAGGAGTCTCTTTAGATAACTGTGTTGAAGTTGGGCGAATAGCTAACACCTACAATCTTATAGAAGTGGATAAATATGTCAATAATTTTATCCTGAAGAATTTTCCTGCATTGTTGAGTACTGGGGAGTTTCTAAAACTCCCTTTTGAACGGCTTGCCTTTGTGCTTTCCAGTAATAGTCTTAAGCACTGTACGGAACTTGAGCTCTTCAAGGCTGCCTGTCGCTGGCTAAGGTTGGAAGACCCTCGGATGGATTATGCTGCAAAATTGATGAAGAATATTCGATTTCCACTGATGACACCACAGGACCTCATCAATTATGTGCAGACAGTAGATTTCATGAGAACGGATAATACCTGTGTGAATTTGCTTTTGGAAGCTAGCAATTACCAAATGATGCCATATATGCAGCCAGTGATGCAGTCAGATAGAACTGCCATTCGATCGGACTCGACACATTTGGTTACATTAGGAGGAGTTTTGAGGCAGCAGCTGGTTGTCAGTAAAGAATTACGGATGTATGATGAAAGGGCACAAGAGTGGAGATCTTTAGCCCCCATGGATGCTCCTCGTTACCAGCATGGCATTGCTGTCATTGGAAACTTTCTCTATGTAGTTGGTGGTCAAAGTAATTATGATACGAAAGGAAAAACCGCTGTTGACACAGTTTTCAGATTTGATCCACGGTATAATAAATGGATGCAAGTTGCCTCATTAAATGAAAAGCGCACGTTCTTCCACTTGAGTGCCCTCAAAGGACATCTGTATGCCGTTGGTGGGCGAAGTGCCGCTGGTGAACTGGCCACAGTAGAATGTTACAACCCAAGAATGAATGAGTGGAGCTATGTTGCAAAAATGAGCGAACCCCACTATGGCCATGCTGGAACAGTGTATGGAGGCTTAATGTATATTTCAGGAGGAATTACTCATGACACTTTCCAAAACGAGCTCATGTGTTTTGACCCAGACACAGACAAATGGACGCAGAAGGCTCCAATGACTACAGTCAGAGGTCTGCATTGCATGTGTACAGTTGGAGACAAGCTCTATGTCATTGGTGGCAATCACTTCAGAGGAACAAGTGATTATGATGATGTTCTAAGCTGTGAATACTATTCACCAACCCTTGACCAGTGGACACCAATTGCTGCTATGTTAAGAGGTCAAAGTGATGTTGGTGTTGCTGTCTTTGAAAATAAAATCTATGTTGTAGGTGGATATTCTTGGAATAATCGTTGTATGGTAGAAATTGTCCAGAAATATGACCCAGAAAAGGATGAGTGGCATAAAGTTTTTGACCTTCCAGAGTCTCTTGGTGGCATTCGAGCTTGTACTCTCACAGTTTTTCCACCTGAAGAAAACCCTGGGTCACCTTCTAGAGAATCGCCTCTTTCAGCACCTTCAGATCATTCTTAGGTCTAAGGTCTTAATATTTTTGCAGTGTATATGGATGATCTCATAATGCCCCTTCAGTTGTATCTTCTTCCAATGATTAGTACAGTCATTAGATAAAAAGGTAACTGATGTTATTTGTATTGTTTGACTTAGTATGTTTATCAAATGGTTAAATGCATTCTGAAAATGTATTAACACAGCCAGCTGTTTTAACAAATGTAAAAAGATCTGTAAAAAATGTTAGATGTCTTTTTTGTGGTGTTGTGTAAGTCAAATTGTAGGTGACTGTCGTAAATGTATGATTATATTCATTATTGCTTCAAAGTTGAAAGTTTTTATCTTTGACTGCAAAACATCAAAGCGAGGCTGCCAGCTCTAACCTAAAATATTAAACAAAAAGTCGCCAAAAATTATTAGCTACCTCCCTTTTTTCATAGTTTTTGACATAGCTGCCAACTCACCAGATTGTGTTGGGTACACTCAGAGTATGTGAAGTTTCTTTCCTTTTTTTTTTTAGCTGAGCCATCCTGCCACCTGTTGGCAGCTCAGCGGCAGCTCATCTCGGGCCGGTCATTGAACCGCTGTTGCTCAGAGCTCAAACTCTTGAGCGAGCTCTTAACCAACTGAGCCACTCGGCCGGCCCCATGAAGTTTCTTAATTAGACAGGAGAAGTAATAAAATTATTAACCTATAAAAACAGTATAGTCCTAAGTCTGTATTGCTAGAGAGAGGGAGGAGAGAGAAAATACATACACATGCATACATACATACATATGTGTATACGTACATATACATATATAACTTTTAAATTGGAACTTCAGGCATGGTGAAATTGTTTCTACATTTAAATTATTTTCTTCTACCTAGCAGCTATTTCTATTTAAATGGGCATTCAGTAGCAGAGAATAAATGTCTATATAGTCATACTGAATTGAGATAGATAAGCACTACATATTAACTTGAGAACCAAATTTGTCATTTGACTAAATTATTACTTCAGATGAAACTTAGACTTTTCTGCTTGTATATTATTTTCTGTAGAGTTGCTTTTATACATGTTTAGCAAAGTTCAGGTTTCAGAGAATTGCTTTTGCGGTAAATTTGAGCTCTGCTATTTTTTACCTTTGTGTTCAGTAAAACTTATGATACTATCAAAGCAAAGAAATATGCTGAACAAAACTATAGGATTTTAAGTTCGATCTCCCAATTTAAGTCATTCTAACATTATTTCATTTGAGGTGTTTGCCCTGGTGCTTCTCCTGCCCATGTGCATCCTGAATTTTGTGTGATCTGCCTCAAGGCTATGACCTGAGCAAACAGGAAATTGTACTCTGTTCTGCATCAAATCAGAAAAACATCCTTTTAGGTATGTCTAAAGGACAGGACCAACTTCAGATTCCCTAAGGAGCCAGCTATAGGAAGCCTAGGACACTGCTATCTTGCAGGCAATACTCAAGTAGATCTTCAGCCTCTTCAATACCAAGGGCATCCCTACTGGTTGAGAACCACATGGGGAGATCTTAATGGGACCTTATCAGCAAATGGAATCTTAGGAATCCTCTGTGTGAGTGATTCTCAAGAAGTACTTTCCTGGAATGTCTACCTGAAGAAAAAATTTACATACATACATTTACATATATATGTATATCTCTATACTTGGGAGATTGTCATAGTGTAAATCAGGAACAACTTCTTTATTGACGATCTCATAATAAAACTCAGGAACCAAGACAAAAGCAATTGGCTTCCAGGGATCTGAACCTTATTGCCCATATAAGTGTTGATTAATTTTAATGCTTTTTATGATTTCTGCACTGGCAGAAGTTTTCATACTTTTGATGTTTTTTTTTTTTAATGATTCAATTTTTTACTAAAAAATAACACATTTGAGTACATTTAGAAAATAGAAAAAGTAGAAATTGCTGTTAACCTTGTGCATTGAATGAGAAATGGCATCCTAGTCATTTCTTTGATTATTAATGAGGTTATTTGTTCTTTAAGTAGCTGTGTTTCCTCATTGATCAAACGTTCATGTCCTTTGCCTTTGTAATAATAACCTATTGGAGTTGCTTTGTTTTTCATACCAAGTTATAGGGTCTCTTTATATAATAAATATAATTTAACTGGCATTTGCTTGCATTTTTTTTTTCTTTTTTCTCAATCACAGTTTTACAAAGGCAGGGCCATTCAGTTAATTTTTGAGATCATATTTGTCTATCTTTTTTGCATTTTGACCTTTTGGGGATAAGTTTGCTGTTTTTTTTTTTAATGTAGTACTTATATCGCATTCCTTGTCCTTTATCTTATCGCTTTGTCAGTGCTAATTCTTAACATGCTATGGTGGCATTTGCTGCTTGTCTCCTGTTCAATAGCTTTTCTTTTTGGTTGAAATGGAGATGATAAATTTTCTTATAAATTTATAAATATTTATTTTATATTAAGAATATTAATCTTTGTTTTAATAAGAATATTAATCTTTATTTACAGTAAATACTTTACCATCTTTTTTCTTTGAGTATGTCTTAACATACACGGTTTTTTTGTAATACAGTGAAATTAATTTTTCCTTTGTCATTTTTTTAATGCTTTCTAGCTTAATTTTTTCCCATCATGAGATGGTATAATTATCCCAGTATTTTGTTATTGTTATGGAGATGATTTTTTTACTAGACTTCTGGTATAAAATTCAATATATGTTTTCAAATTATCCAGTTCTTGTTCCATCACCACTTTTTGAATAATCTTCACTTTTTCACTGAATTTTTATTTATTTTTTTCTTTCTAGCTGAGCCATCCTGCCACCTGTTGGCAGCTCAGCGGCTGCTCAGCTCAGGCCATAACTCGAACCGCTGTTGCTCAGAGCTCAAACTCTTGAGCGAGCTCCTAACCAACTGAGCCACTCAGCCGGCCCATTTTCACTGAATTTTTAAGCTTTTTAAAATCATAATAAAATCTTATTTATAAGATAGGCAATTTAAGGTATTTTTCTTCAGTTTCAATGATCTTTTATTCGAGCAGTCTTGATTATATAGATCGCTGTTTCAAGTGGGATTTTGTTTTGATTATATAGATCGCTGTTTCAAGTGGGATTTTGTTTTCATATACTCCAAACTTTATTGCGGTAGTAAGAAAGACATGGTTTTAGCATGTTGGTTTTCTGTCATTACTCTCCTTGATTCTTATAATTTTTTGAGTGGATTCTTGTCTGTTTTTCCCCTTAAAGAATCATATTACCTGCATAGTATAAAAACCTTGTTTCTTATTATTTATTTCATATCTTAAAGCATGGGTTAATACTTCCAGCAAAATTATAGTAGTGACACAAGCATTGTATCTTGGAAGTAATTTTAGTAGGGATAGTTCTAGTTTTAGAATACCTTTATTTAAAGAGAGATTCTTGATCTTGTTCATGAAATAATCTGTTTATTCCTCATTAACTGGCAGTCTTAAAATGAGAGATTCATATTTTCATCACAAGTACTTATCAAAATTTATTGAGGTGGCAATTTAATTTTTCTCATTTCAGATACTGAAGAAGAGTTTGTTTTTCCCTACTGTTGGGTTAGAAAGCAGTCATATTGCTGAGTACATTATCAGTATAGTTTAGAAAGCAATTTGACAAGAAGAGTAAAAGATTATCTTCCGAATTTCATATATTTTGGACATTCAGTATATTTCTTGAATTAAAAATGAAAAAAAAGCCAAAAAATGGTCACCTCATCATAACATTATTTTCTTCCTAATATGATCCTGTCAGACATTCCATAAATTTACTTTTAAAAATGAATTTTGATACCTTATCTGTATCTCTAGTATCTATTGTTAAGCATATATTTGAATGGTTGAGTAATGGTTAAAACAAAAAAACTTAGATGTTCATTAAAAATGACTGCACACACCGCAGAACTATTTAAGTTGAGTTTCTTAACCAAATGCATTAATAATAGGTAGTTCCTCTATTGGTAAATCTCTGAGCAACCACTTTTTAAGAAGCTGATGTTATTCTGCCATCTACAGGTTGAAATTAAAAGTCCTTGTTTAGATAGATTCAGGAAACAACCCTTTTAAACAAAACAGTAATGACAAACCAGCAGAAATTTTTACAGCATATGTGAAAGTTCAAAGTCTTCAGATCATACTCAATTACATAAAAAATAAAAACCTGTGATAACTCTTGGGTGATAAAGAATGTATTTTTTGATATGTAAAATACAGATTTAAATGGTTCCGATCTTTATTTTATTGATTAATATAATTTGAATATTACTGAAAATCTGCAACATTTCATCCAGATTCTTAAGCATTCACATCCACTACATGCTTTTTTTTTTTTTTGAGGGGGGAGGAGAGTGGATTCCCCATTACCGTTCTTAATTTTATTTTTCAGCAGAGTGCCTCATTATGAAGACACAGAGTAAATCTTTTCAGTGGCAGAAAGAATGTAATATGCAATATATCCAGGTATAAGTAAATGTGAGAAACTTATTCTAAGAGGTTTTTGTACTGGTTTCCCTGAGTGGATGCTAGGATGAAATCACTAACCACATATAGCTCTCATCTAGCCCAGACAGCAACACACATAAACTCACACACGTGTGATACACAATGACTTCTGGAGCAGCTGACGCAAATTTTTTTTAGTACCATCCATGGGCTCAAAGAAAGTCTGTTTCTTGGCTATGAGAACTGTAAGAGTGGCATAACTACCCATTTCCTCATTCTCCAAAACACTGTCTCAGAGCAA
>NW_017732205.1:669001-673587 GCF_001890085.2 Hipposideros armiger
GTTCATTTTCTTCATCCTAAACATGACCATTGCTCAGCCCTACAGGACTCCAGCGATACTGACATTCACCTGGATCATCTTGCTCCTGGCATTCTGTTCCTACCCAAACTTCCTGAACATTCTCTGCAGTATCGGCCTCTACTTCTTCACATGCAGCTCATTTATCCACTCGCGGTAATGTGCCTTCAGCCGTCCTGTTCTCCAGAAACTGCTCAGCCAAGGCTCACAATAACCTACGTCTTCCAGAGATCCGAGATCACTGTCAGTCGGCCATGGCTGACACCTCAGAAGCATTTGGCACTGTTTGCCACAGCCTCCATTTAAAGTCTAACCTTCGTCTGGCATCTCCTGCTTGTCTGCCCCTCCTCCTCTCTCCTTTGGTGACTACTCCCTGTCATCTTAGGGAATTTTGGTGTTCCTCAAATTCGAAGCCAGGTACCATACTTCATCCTCTCTGCACATACAGTCTCACCTCCCAGATAGTTCTAAATGTCATGTCTACGATTATGACTTTGATATGTCCTTACCCGGAATCCTATCTCTAAACAGTGTTCTCTCCAAACCCTATTTCTACCTGCTACCCTAGAACACCTCCGCTTCACATGTCCACAATTGACCACCATGCATTTCCTCGGCTAACTCCTACGATGCTTGGGATACCAGCCTGGCAGTAGCTAGTTCTGGAAGCTTTCCCAGACCCACACAAGTCTAACATGCTCCCATTATCTGTGCTGTCCCTATTAGAGCCATTGGCATTACTTAAATTGCACGCTCCATTACCCATACCCCACTAGACTGGAAGAAGCTGTGACAGCAGGCAGTGTGTCTACTTGTTTGCATAGTATGTGGTACCCACCACAGCTCCAACAAATAGAAGGTATATTCACTACTTACTTATTGAAACTTAAATTCCATGGTTCTCTATTTCACTTTAGTTTCTAGTTCACGCAACTGCTGAAATGAAATCAACAACCATCAGACACGATTTCTCCAAGAAAGTATAAGTAAATCTGGGTAGCACCAGCTGCTCAAATCTGTCACAGTGTCTTATGTATCTCCATCATGGCCCTAGAAAGGGTTCCTACTTGATTATTTACTCTTTAAGGCCTGTCTTCTCTGCCAAAGTGCTCCATTAAAAAAAGTAATGTCACTTTATATTTACCAATGTGTTCACAAACATAAGCAAATTACCCAGAGCAGAATACTTCAAAATATTTTAGGAATCAATGAAAGGAATAAAACTACTTATGTTCCTTTTGGATTTGAAGGCAGATGAAAGGTTAACGGCACTTTGTATCTCTTTTATAAGAGTATGAGTAAGTGCTCATTTAAGATACAAATTTTATACCTACAAAGCAAATGAAAACAGAAGACCAAGGTGACCATAAAATAATATAAAGAATAAATTTGGTAAAAACAATCATCATAGATAAATAGATAAATTCTAATTATTACAAAGTAGAAATGCATTTTCTCTTGATTCAAAAGTAGTTTCCTCTTTTTATAGAAAAACAATCTGCCAAAAATGACTCAATGCATTTTATAACGGAAGTAGAAAAAAGTCTTTGAATTGAGTGACTGTTTACAAGCTTGAGGCTTTTATGTAGGTAAGACTTATTAGTTAATAAAACTTAATCATGGAAGACTGGGTCTAAGTCTCCTTTCCAGTGAGCTTGATGATACAGAGAAGCACTTAACTTTTTTCATTTCTTAACATCCAGCTGATAATGCAGCAGGCACCGCAGCTGTACACTTCCTTTTTCAGATAGAGACAGGGTCTTCGGAGATACCTCTTGACAGCCTGGCTGGAGTCCTCATTGCCCAGGAGCGTCTTATCTTCCCCCATCTCCGGCACCAAACTGGTCTCCAGATCTCCCAGCTGCTGATCAGACCCAGAGAGGATTTCAGCTGCTTGTGCTGAAGAGGCTGAAGATCTTGTGGACCATCATCACATGGACAAAGGGGTGGCCTCACAGTTTTTGAACTGGCTGCCATCCTGCTGCCTCTGGAGGAACCTGAAACATTCTTGTCCTTCAGGCAGAAACACAAGGAAGATTCTTCCATCTGCTGCAGAATGGAGCTGGAGAGCATCACTCTCTGTGTCATCATTAGTGAAGAGGCTGGTGGGCCCCTGGTTATCTTGGTGACAGAGCAGTCTGGCCATGGGAGCCTTTGCCCAGCTGCCCTGAGAACCTTCTGGCAATAAGAGTCTTAAATAGGCCCGGGCTATCATTTGCTGTACTTATCCCAGTTCTGTTTCCACTTGTTTCCAATTTCCCTTCTCTTTATGGGCCTCAGATAATGACCTTACTTCAACACTTCTTTTGTATCATGACAATGGAAATTAAACTCACTAATGCAAAAATAGTACCAATAGTACGTGTTCATCCTAATGAGCCCATTTAAATAAAACAAATACCCGAATCTCAATCTATTTCTGTTTTTAATTCTCATAAGAGAACTTAGAGGTTCGATCCTGGACTTCATTGAAAACTTCTTAAACTGCACTGAAATAAAAGTTGTCTCCTCTCTCTGCACTTGTCTCTTAAGTGGCTAACACACTAAGTTTGAATTCTTCCACATTGCTTTACAGGTACCATAGCTCATGTTCTCTGACACAGTCTGCCATAATAACTGCCTACACCTGAACACTGACACAGTGTGCTTCATTCTGTCACCCAAGAAGTGGTGACTGTCCAGAGGTGACAATGTGCTTGGCAATGTGGATTCAGGAAAGAAAGACAGGGNTAGTGGAGGACGTTGCTTCACTGGCCCATGTTAGTATTATCATTGTGCTCTTCCCGGGTGAGGCAGATCGGTCGCTGGCCTCTGGATGACTGCTCACAGCAGCTCTTGGCAGCTCACACCGGCTGCTGGCCGCTCACAATGACTGCTGGCTACACATAGTTTATGACAGCCCCTGCTGCAGCCTACACCGTCGCTGGCGACATGGCATCCCAGCTCCAGGTTGAGCTTTCGTTCACCATCTTAGCTGTAGAGGGCAGTGTCACTGGCCCTCATGGGATCCAAACCAGGGCCCTGCTGCACAGAGCTGGCATCCCAAGCCAGCTCTTAACCAACGTGCCACTCGGCCAGCCCCAGGTGATCGCTTAATAATGCCTCCTGAAGGAAATCTAGAGTGCACATATCTCCATGTTTCTTTTCTAGATAGAACTGAAGGTGGTATTTTATGCAACCTTAGAACAAGATGAGTATAAGATTGATGATAGCAGCCAATGTCAGATATGGCATTGTGTACAGCCCCTTCTCCAACTGTAAGTCCATAGAGTATTCTGGCTCTACTGGTCCATCTTCCAGAAAACTGTTACTATAGATATAGAGGTTTATTGTTCTTTGCTTCATTTAACCCAAGAGCCAGTCAGAGTCTGTAAGTGTGGGTGGGCAACTAGTCTAAATTCTACCAACTCAAAGAATTTCATGTTATTTAGAAAGTATAGTTTATTACTTAAAAGACAAACTATTCTTCTAGACATAAATTAATAATACTTAAATCTTTGTAATTCATGGTAAATCATGAACCAAAATATACCCAGTATAAAATCCTAATTTACAGTCAGTAATAACACATTTCTTATTAGGCAAAATGTCTACTTCATTTTTAAAAAAATTAATCTCTCCATCTTTCTCCAGATAATAAAATCACATATTTCACAAAACCTTCCATGTATCACACATGTATACAGATACACTTGAAGGCATTGCTTAATTAGGCTCGAAGATTTGGGATAGAGGATTTTCTAATGTTCCAGGATGGCTCTCCAGTTTTTCATGGCAGAAAAACTCAGGAATAAGGAAAAATATTTTGACTTTCAAGATACTGAACTTCATGATTTCCCACTGGCACATGAAACCCAGCAAGTGGCTATTTTCACTGCACACTTTATGACTGGTTATTAAAGGAATGGTTGATGCAAATATTCAAACCAGGCCATGGTAAGGGAACAATTGGTTAAGTGGCCTTCAATATTTTTCTCAAAAAATAAAAATTGTTTAAAAAAAGTTTATATTGTCCTCTAGAGAGAAACAAGGTCTTAATTTCTTCCAAAATCACATATTTCAATCTCGTATTTGGGCTCCAAAGTAAAGAGATTCTAGGTAAGTAAGGACCAGTGAAACCACAGCATACTGGCTTTCATTATACAAGTATTCAAACCTCGATATTGGTATCCCTGAGGGTACGTGATCAATATTTAGGGTATGCAACCAAGTGAATTTATTTAAAATTAAAAAAAATATTTTATTGGGGAATTGGAACAGTGTTGGGGAATTGGGGAAGGGGAACAGTCGAGTCGTTGTCCTTCAATCCCAGCTGTAGAGGGTGCAGCCAGCTCACCTCCAAGTCCAGTCGCCATCTGGCCGCCAGTTGGCGGCTCAGCAGCAGCTCAACTCGGGTGCAGCTCACTGGCCCATGTGGGAATTGAACCAGCGACTGTGTTGCTCAGAGCTCGTGCTCTTAACCAACTGAGCCACTCGACTGGGCCCATAACCATGTGAATTTAAAGAACACATTTTTACATCCTCAACATTGATAAACATTCTAGCTAAAATTGATCTGCCTGAGAAGA
>NW_017732205.1:677002-679221 GCF_001890085.2 Hipposideros armiger
TCCTTTAACACTCTCAGGGGTGTGCGTGTTGAGGTGCCCCCAATGGAAAGTCTGGGAGAGGGGCTTTATTAGGACTGTGAAGGAACAGAACCTCAGTTTCCACCCTTAGATCAGTGCCTAGTGCATTAATGAGGGAAATCTTACAGCACACTTGAAGGTCTCTGCAGGAAGCCAGCATGAGGGAAAGCTGTCAGAGGACAAACAGTCAAACAAGTGCCTATTCTGCGAATCCTATGAATGAGCAAATAATCCGTTCCCTCATCCTCAGATTCAGACTACCTGCGGTGATATTATTTGAAGGTACTGATTAAATTAAAAAGTTGTAAAGACCAGAAAAACAGTAAAAAATAAAAAGGAAAAAGAGGATGATGGGAAATGAGACATTCCTAGATTTTCAGCCAGTGAATATAACAACACTAATTCAAAGACTATTTCCTGTGTTAGTAGTAGGGTAGAGTGAATACCTCTCACATGCCGGAATTTAAGAATGCACCAAATCTAAGTAATCAAGATAAATAATATTTTAAAGGAACACTAAAATTGAAAATTAATGCTGAAACATCACGATGAAAAAAAAAATCAAAATTTAAAAGACAAAAATGCCCTTGCATTGCAAGTCCCTGAGAGTCTTACAGAGAAAGGGGGCCCAGTGCAAGCAAAGTTTTGCAAATTCCATTCAGTTGCTAAAATTCTGAACACCAAGGGTTAATTCATATAGTTCTCTTTATGCTGTCAAAAGAAAACTAAACTCCTCAACTGCCTGTACACAACGCTAACTTTTCTATTTAACAATATAGTTAAGGTGGAGTCCTGTGTAAGCCATTTCAGTAATGTTACATTACATAAAAATTATTTAAAATTGTCACGGTGTCATGAGAAATTGACATACATGACAAGTAAAGAAGTAACCTTGAAAATTTTAATGAGTTCCCTTCCATGAAAGCCGAGATAGTAAAATTATCTTATTCTTATTTTGGTGTACATAAAATATAGTGTAAATACGGTTAAATAAAATGCTGTTTCAATAGCCTCAATGTTGAAGATATTTTTAAATGTTACATTGATATTTATTTTTAATATTAAAAGACTTTAATCTTTTAAAAAGTTTAATTAAATGCCAGTTTAAGTTTTAATGTGAAAAAAATTTTAACATTTTACCTTTGATATTTTTATGTAATTTGAAAATATTTTTACTGTGAAAAGCTTAATACAATGCTGCATTAATGTTCCCACTTTTCACTTTGTCAATACTTGACCCCACCACCTTGTAACGCTGTAACGTTGAAAAGTCACCATGAAACTCACAAAGCCTGTCCCGGGGCGCACATCCTCCTCGGCCTCGGGCCCCCACCGTGGTCGCACCCCGACTCGCTCCCGTGGCGTCCCCAACGCTGTCCTGTCGCGGCCCCTGCTTTTCGTGTTCCCCTGTCTCTGAATCTGTCAGCATTTCGCACAGAAACTGCCCCGAATTTGTAAAAACCGCCTCAACATGTTCCGATTCGGAGCCTCCAGTCCCTCTGTAAACGGGTTGTTTGTAAAAATGACCTCGCTCGAGTTTCTGGGCGAAAGGAAAGCACAAAACACAGGAGAAAGTGCAGCAAATGCGACTTCTGTGCTCGGTCCCTAAGCAAAATGTCCCCGGCGAGGCGACGGCGGAGCTCCGTCCTCAGCAGTCAGGGCCACGGAAAGTAAAGGAAGGTTTCTTGCGCACTATTAAAGCAGCACAAAGTGGCTCCATGGTGCTGCTCGCGCCGTTCTCTTCGCTACCCGACACACAGAAAGGCTGTCAAGACTGCGTTCGCGCGCCCTCTTGCGGCCAGAAGGAGAAGCACGCTTTGCAGGGAAGCCCCGAGGGGAACTGGGCTGTGTTTAGCGGTGCCCGCGCGCCCCCTGCAGGACGTCTGGCGAATCGCCGCAATTCTCAATGGCCCAGATCTGTGTGTGGCTAGTGGCAGGAGTGATGTTCTGCTCCATCCCGGCTTGCTCTCTTGGAGGGTACATGCCTTGCATCCACAGCCTAGAAAAAGGGAAAATCTTCGGTCCTTTGGGACAGCTGAAAAGCATCCCCTCTCACTTATGCCTGAATGACAGAACCGATTTCCAATTTCCTTGGGAAAGCGGAAACATCACCGAAATGCAGAAGACACGATGCACCTGTTTGCACCACCTGATGCTCCAGCAGATCTTCAACCTCTTCAGCACAAACAAGAGCCCTGCTG
>NW_017732205.1:682001-683660 GCF_001890085.2 Hipposideros armiger
GTAGTAGTTACTAGTGACACCAGTATGAGTTGAGAAATTAGCCATTGTCTATTCTAATGTTAGCAAATATGGCCATGGTGAAGCAAATAATTTGGTGATTCGTGAATGCCTTCCAGAAGGAAGAGAAAATCTGAAAAACTTTTTAGTAAAAATTACTTAGTGAGTGACCACACTGGGCCTGGTACCAAGCACGGCATGGTGAATAAGCCAGAGTCCAGTTACTAAAGAGCTGATTTACCAAAGATGGTTTCATAACTGTCATTTCGAGAGTAGGAATCTGGAAGGCTGAGGCAATGAAATGTCTTAAGCAAAATAAAAAGAGTTTAGGATCAAAGCTGAAAGTTAATTCTTTCCTTGACAATAATCAATATTTACCAAGTTACTTATTTACAAAGATGGTTTCCTTTATGTTTGTGAAGAATAGACTTGATTGGAACCACTGAGAGTACTTTAGGAAATTTGAAATTTAATGTAAAAATACAAAGAAAGATTCAATTTGATGATGTCTACATCACATACTTTCATTGGGTTAACATTGCTCCCATGGGTGCAAAAATTAGTTCTTGCGACTGTGAACAAATCTTAGCTATGACAATGGCTTGTGGCACTCCAAAGCACAACCCTATCCAACAAAATCTTATTCCTTAGTATTCATTTTTTCTCTAGGTATTCTTGTGTATCATATGAGAATCCTTGGTTTGAGGAAGATAAACAGTGTGCAAGATCAGTGCAACAAACCTACAGTGACTTGCTGGCTCATTGGAGGACTTTCCCCCCATCGTTTGCTTGATCTCAGAGTCATATTATGAGAGGGGCCTTTGCTTCCTTACGAGCTGCCCTTGACTCTCCTGTGGATGTTCCTCATGTTTGAGCCTCAGTGTGACGTGGAGTTTGAGAATTAAATGAGTAGGGAGGGTGTTCCAATGCGGTTATTTGTTTACTGGTTAAAAACTCCCTCACAGCCAGTGTGCTGTGAGCTGGTACATTATCGCGATGCAAGAGCCATGCATTGTTGGCAAAAATTCAGGTCGTTTTCTTCTAATATTTACACGCAGCCTTTTCAGCATTTCCAAATAGTAATCTTGATTAACTGTTTGTCCAGTTGGTGCAAGTTTATAATAAGTAATTCGTCTGATATCAAAAAAGGTTAGAACATCATTTTGACTCTTGATTTGGACTGGCCGAACATTTTTGGTCATGGAGAATTGGCTGACTTCCCTTGTGCTCTTTGGCACTTGTTTCTGGGTCATGTTGGCACACCCATGTTTCATCACCAGTGACAACACTGATGAAAACATCGTCTTGCCTCTCCAAAAGGTCTTGGCAAATTTGACTCTTCTTTGATTTTGTTCATTGGTGAGCTCCTTTGGGACCATTTTTGTACACACCATGCCAAGATTTTCAGTTAAGATTTTCCTAACTGTTTCTCTGTCGATGTTTACTTGGTCCGCGATGCTTCTCACAGTCAGCCGATGATTTGAACACACAATTCGATGAATTTTTGCAATGTTTTTGTCAGTTCTGCTCATTACTGGCCGCCCTGACCTCTCTTCATCAGTGATGCATTCTCTCCCCTCAGAAAAACATCTAATCCATTTGTACACTGCTGTTTTCTTCACGGCACGATCCCCATAAATTTGACTAACATGTCCCTGATTT
>NW_017732206.1:0-775 GCF_001890085.2 Hipposideros armiger
CTCTGGCATTTTCTGCCCTCTTCTCTTTTCTGAAACTTGGGTTTTTCATTCCTTTGTTACATTTATTTGTTCATTTGTTTAGAAAATATGCTGTGGAGTCGCAGTGTACATGCACATTTTGGGCACTGGGGCATAGCACTGAGGGTGGTCCTGCCTTCCAGGAGCGCTGGCCTCAGGGAGGGGGCTCTGCTGAAGTGTGCCTCACTCTGCTGTGTGTCGTTCCACCTCCCCCACGCTGTGCTGAGCTCCTTGAGGATTTAGACCATGTCTTTCGAGGATATAGCTTTGACATATCAGCACATGACAAATAGCAGGCTTTTGAGAGATGCTCCAAGTGACTGCAGGTGGAGTTTAGAGGTAGATGTTTAGGATTTTAAAATTTCTTCTTTCCACCCTATAAGGTGAGTGAACTGTCTTCCTTTTTCAGGAGTATGTGGTTAGTATATAATGTGATAATGTATGTGACAGCACTTTAGAAAGGTAGATAATATATATCAAGGGAGGTTATTGTCATTCATCTTCATTTCCTGTATGACACTTTTTCTATTTTCACTGTCCCTTTGAGACCAGTGTTACCATTTACTTCTTCTTCCCTATCTGCCCTCACTCTCTCCATACTTTGCTTCCTAACTCACAGGGAGAGGAAAACATGAATAAAAAAAAGAAAAAAATGTGTACTTGGTTCCACGTCTCTTTCACTTCCAAATATACAAGGTCAGACAATTAAGTTCACAAACTCACCTTAGAAAAAGTGCTACGTACCTCATTGCTGAAT
>NW_017732206.1:4714-5689 GCF_001890085.2 Hipposideros armiger
CATAATGTCTGTCACACTGTTGTTCCCTTGTTTAATTATTGGTCTGGTGTTCACCACTAAACTGTAAGCTTCTTGAAGGCATTCTTTTCAAGTTTTGACTCTGGAGTTACAGGGAGTAGGAATCCACTTGAGCTAGCTAGTAGCAAGGGAGCTTATTGTGAGGAAATACTTGCCGCAGTAAGGAGATCTTTGTGGAAATTGAAGGACTGGGTCCATAAGAGGTTATTGTGTGGCTTTCTGCTTCTCCGCCCACTAATTCTGTGCCCCTCTCTCCTGCTGGATGCCTCAGCTCTAGCACATGTCGTCACACAACTGCCCATGGTCTCAATTTGTCCGTGTAGCCTGGCATGCCCCCACCAGCCTGGTCTGTAATTTCATGACTTTATTTCCTGCTCCCTATGTCTTTGGTTCCTTAGTTTCCCAATTGCAGATTTCCAGGCAACCATTTTGGTTGGCCTAACTCTCCCGTTCAAGCTGGGTCTCTGGCCATCCTGTAGGTGGACTATCCTTAGGTCAGGTCCTCACTGCAGACCAGTCAGGCCTATTGCCTGCTGGAGGGGTTGCACGGGTCAGAGCATGGCTACTACTGTAGACCTCTCTCTTCGGTTCCTCTCCCTGCCCCTTGCTTATAAGGATATCAGGCTTGTGTTTCATCAACTTCATGGTATCCGTTGTTGTTTTTCATCCTTTACAGATATCATTAATGGAGCTCAAGAAAAATGTGTTTTGCCTCCTATGGATGGCTACCCCCACTGCGAGGGAAAAATCAAGGTAAGGCCCAAATGATGTGTATTCATTTCCATCATCATCAGTCTGCACTAACACCCCCTTCTTTAAAGGGCCAGCGCGAGCCCTTTAAGGGAGTCACTTCAGGGCTGTGTCAGTCTTCCCTGTTTGGGGCTGTGGCCATGACAACGCTTCTCAGCTTCTGCCAGCTCCTTGGGGTTAGTCAACAATGGCTCTAACTGGTCCAAA
>NW_017732206.1:6459-7614 GCF_001890085.2 Hipposideros armiger
GCGCTTGGTCTTGATAAAGCTCTCCTAGGCAGTGCCCCTCCTGGGCTTTGCTGCCTGGTGTGGCCCGTAGTCTCTACTCTAAGCACGTGTGCTGAGGGCCAACTCAAGTCAGTGTCTACCTGTGGATCATCCAGGAACTGAGCATCTGTCACCCGACCTCAGCTCAGCGACTCTGAGCTTAGGCCAGAGCTTGAGCCATGCACCTGTATGTCCTTAGCGTCTCATCAGCAGATGGGCGGGGCCACCACGAACGGGACTGTTCAGAGTTGTTCTGACATGGCTCTTGTTGTTTCAGTGGATGAAAGATATGTGGCGCTCGGATCCCTGCTACGCAGACTACGGAGTGGATGGGTCCACCTGCTCTTTTTTTATTTACCTCAGTGAGGTGAGTAGCTTCTTGTGGCTTCAGAGGGGTGGAGGTGTGTGGTTTGTCTCTTTTGCAGCTGGGCCTGGAATTCAAAAAGCTTGAAAACATGGATTGTTTTTTACAGAGTAGACCTATGATTTCCTTCTTTATCACTCGCCTCTGCCCCCAGGTAGGGTGATTTTTTTTTTCCTTTGAGGGAAAAACAGGCTTAGCTAACTAATTTTCCCTCGATTTAAAGTACACGTAACATCTTAAACTGTTAAGTGTATAGTTCAGTGGCATTAAGTAATTCACATTACCACACAACCATCACCACCATCCACTCATCTCCAGAACCCTTCATCTTGCAAACATGAAACTGTACCCATTAAACAGTAAGTCCCCCTTCTCCCCTTCTTCCAGCCCCTGGCATCCACCATTCTACTTTCAGTTTCTATGATTTTGACAACTCCAAATACTCATATAAGTGAGATTACACAGTGTTTGTCTTTCTGTGATCAGCGTATTTCGCTTAGTATAATGTATTCAGGGTTCATCCATGTTGTAGCATGTGCCAGAATTTTCTTCCTTTTTAAGGCGAATGTATTGTATTGTAGGTCACATTTTGCTTATCCACTCATCTGCCGATAGACACTAGTTGCTGCCACCTTTTAGCTATGGTGAATAATGCTGTCCTGAGCATGGGTGTCCATATAACTCTTTGAAACCCTGCTTTCAGTTCTTTTGGATATATATCCAGAAGTGGAATGACTGAATCATGTGGTAATTCTATTTATTTTTTGAGGAAC
>NW_017732206.1:7941-15868 GCF_001890085.2 Hipposideros armiger
TTTTAAAGCGTTGCAGGGCATGTTACAGACCACATGGCATTTGTTACATACTTCAGTGATCTCATGTCACCTTTAGGAAAATTGAGGGAGTGCAGTAGAGTTAATTAATACTTTAGCCCAGGCAAGATACAGGGAAAGAACTGAGTAGGAAATGGAAACTCTCTCACTTACCCCATATGTTACCAGGAAATGACATTGAACCTCGGCTCTTCGTCTTCTTGAAGGAATGAGTTCAATCAAGAGACAGAATTTTGTGCAGAATAAAACAGCCAGAAATTTATTAGTAGGAGAATGGTAAAAGAAAGTACACTGAGCCGTGGAGCAGGCTGATCTAAGAGAAGGAAGCAGGCCCACCTTACATTGCATGAAGGCTTTTATTTCTCTGGGTAGAATTGCCTCCCCCTCTCCTTTCTCCTATCTCTCTTTTTCCCCCTGAGGTGCCTAGTCCTTCTGGCATTTAGCAATGCATTTCTTCGATTTAAGGGCATGTGTAAACACATCCCTTTGGAGTATGTGAAAACCTGGATTCCTGTTGGGCTAGTAAGGTACTGATGGTCCTGACACATAGAATGTGTTCCCTGATAAGCAGGATGTCTTCCTCTCATCTAATGCATTTCTTTGATTTAGGGGCATGTGTAAATACACCCCTTAGGGGTATGTGTAAGCCTAGAATCCTGCTGGGCAGCTGCCAGGGGTCTTGACCAAAGTAGAAGCTGCAACAAGGGGCTTTCTAACTGGGGCTAAGTTTCTCCCTCTCCCACTCATTTCTATCTACCCACCTGCCCTGTGAGATGGGGGATAGCTCCAGCAGCCTTTGAATTAAGTGCTGCCTATTTTTAGAGAATGTGCCCTTGTCTGGCTCTTGGCTGCCATTTCTTTTTTATTATCTCCCCCATTTTTGTGGGCAGTTGCCATTGAGAAGTAGTTCATAACAGCTCCCTGGTGCTACTATTGCAGGAAGGAGAATGCCTCTAGGCTCAGTGAAATGCTTTTGCCATAGTTTTCCTTGTGGGGGTTAGATGCCTCTTCTCTGTGTCATAAGGTGACAGGGACAGCTTTTGGGGATGGAAGCCAAACCAGTATAGCTATAGGGCATGTGCTCCTAGATTCTGTGGGGGTTTGTCCCTCTCCCACACATTTACTTCTTTTTCCTCTGTAAGATCCAGTCAGACTTTTTTTTTCCCCCCCAGGTTATCCCATAGCCATCATGGGAACCCTTAGAGTTAATAATAGTTAAAATACTTCTTGGAAATTAAAAGCATAGAGAATTGGGTGTGCGATGGTCCTTATTAGCAGGCTGCTGGCAAATTGATTTTGTAACATTTATTTGAGTGTGTTTCTAGCTTTGGTGGCCTGTGACCCGTCTGCTGATTTCTTACTCTAGCGAAATAAGGCCTGGGGCCAAGGAGCGAACTTTCACTCCAATGAGAAGTCTATTGGAAGCACCTTTAATGCCCTGAGGAGAAGGTTCCTCATTCAGTTTAATTTTCAAAAGTTTTCTTTGTCTTCCATTTGATAGAATTTAGCCAGAATCCCACTGTGCTTCCTGATTGACAAGCTGAGCTAATTTCATGCCTTCCTGAGAGTTTGCATGTGGGGGTGTGTTGGGAGGGGAAGGCAGAGGATTGTACATCCCTACTGCAGCCTTTCTCCACCTTCTGAGCCAGAGCTGGGAAGGCGTGGGAGAATGGTCCAGACGGAGAGGGGCTGCGGTTATTTGTGACCTAGTTCCCTTCCTTTGAAACTGCCACTCTACCCCCACTTGCATGAAGGAAGGATGTAGCTAAGATGAGAAAAAAGTAAGAATCTGGTGAAGGTCAGTTGAGAGGATGTGAGACAGACTGGGCTGCAAAGTGTGATGGATGACATATACTGAATATTGGAGCTTGATATTTAGGTTGGGAACCTTTAACTAGGTGTGGAACAGTTCTTCATTAGTCTATTCCAGTGTCTTTGTGTGCAGATGACCAGGCTTTTTTGTTGTTGTTCAGTTGAATTCAGTTCAGTGAGCACTTATTGAACAGCTGTTATATTCATTGATTGTCAACAATCACTGAGAACTCATTTTCTTGGCACCATGGTATGCGTTCATTGTCTTAAGAGACTAATGGAAGACGAAGAATGGATGCAGGTAATTGAGCCAGTGGGATGGAGGTAATTCCCCTGGGGAGGGAACTAGGAAGTTCTTTTTCAGAGTTTTAATCTGAGAATAACTTTGAAACTCTGGTATTTTTCATTTTATTGTAGCGTCTTAGTTGGTGCCTTTATAAGAGTGAGGAGAATTTCACCAATACGGTCACTTCGATTGGAAGTACTCAATTAGAGCCTCGGAGTTGATTTCAGCTTCCATTTCTGATGCTTTCTAAACTCTCTGCTTTTGGAAAAGTTACTTTGTGTTTGAGATTCTTTCTTTATAAAATAATAGTTTTAACAACAGTGGTTCGAGTTCCGGCCCGAGCTGAGCAGCTGCTGAGCTACCAACAGGTGGCAGGGTGGCTCAGCTAAACAAACAAACAAACAAAAATAGTTTTAATTTTGTTTGTTTTGAAAGGATCCTACCTTGAGCATTCCTGAGTGGATATTGGGAACATGCTTAGAGTAGAGCCTGGCAGACAGATGACACTCAGTAAACGTAACTGATGCTTTTATGATTTTTGATGTCTTTTTTTGTTTGTTTGAGGATGGTTGTGGGGTATCATTTAGCCTGGGACATTTCATGTGGGACATTTAGTTTATTTTAGAATTAGAATGGGACATTTAGTTTATTTTAGAATTAGAATCAATTTCTGGTTCTCATTCACCAAACTAATTTAATTTTAGACCACTTGACTTTTAGTAATGTAGAAATTCAGCTATTCCCCTTGACTTCTTTTCTCTGGAGAGGACACTTCTGTTGGCATTCAGATTGTGCGCTGGATGTACGGAGCAGCTGTGTACCGCTGCCTTTGTTAGTGTGAAATTGTTAGAGATGTTTTCTGAAGCCAATTAATTACATTCCACTATTTAAAAAATCCTGGACAACATCTGTGGCTTTATGGTGCTCTTTTTTTGTCTAGTTTTTTTTCCCCTCTTTCTTGACACTTTTCCTTCTTTTGTTGCTTCATTTAACCTGTATTATATGCCCGATTTCTCTTGCAATTGGATAATGAAGAGAGACATTTTCATTTGATCGTTTACTTGATCAACAGTGACTTTTATTCTTTCCCTAACCCTTACTGAAAGGCCAGTTCTTGTTTCTATCTACATTTATATTCAGAACTTGGACAGATGTAGAAAAAGACATGAAATAAAATATCTCCCGTGTAGTCGGTCACCAGTTGCATTGAGGCATTTAGATTCAGACCAAGCTCAGGAGATAGAACTGTTCCTTCACTTTTCTTTCTCCCAGTTGTCTCAGTATGCCAACTTCCACGGAATTATGGGATTATAAACTTCTGCTTTTACCTTCATCAATTTGTAGTCTACAAATTATTTTGGGTACACTCCAGGAAGTAAAGCCATTTCCCCTTACATTATCCCCACGGAGGCTTGTTATGTGTGTAATACTGTACTAGGGACTGATGTGGTAATATAAGTCCAGTCCTGGTCCCTGTTGGATTGCAGATGCTGAGAGAAGAATGAAACATTAGTCAGCCCTGCTGTATGCCCGACACCTCAAATACACAATCTCATTTAAACCTTTCCCCAACTCGGAGTGATCGAGAGCCAATTGTACAGGCTCTGAGAGGTTAAGCTGCCTAGTACTTCTGCACTTTTCATTATTGCTGCCCCTCATAGCAAACAAAAACTGAACTCGGCTTTGTCACCACTCACTTTGCTGTCAAATTTATATTCAAATCCACCTGTGTTTAAAATGTGGCTCTCATTTAGCTTGTTTCCAGGAATCAGTCTTCGTTGCTAGTTTTTGAATACCCACAATTTTGATACCCTACCCCCACAAAAGAGAAACAGCACTGATTCTCCTGAGGGCATAGCTCATGAAAACCAGGTGCTCAGTCATTCCAGAGTTGTGGGAGTGAATGAATGAGGCAGCTTTGTGTTTCCACATCAGCAGGCAGTTCATTTTCTGTATCTGTTTTTGTGAGCCATGTAACTACTCCTGTTATGGAGACAAGGCTTATAAAGTAATTACTCTGTCATTGTTTCAGGTATATTAACTTATCCCTCTACAGAGCCTTTTACTGCTTTCAACTTTTATGAAATTTAGAATGAATTTCTTTACCCCTATTGAGATTACATTGATAGATGATGCTGATATAGTTGACACTCAGACTTTTTTTTTAATTTACACAATTATTCTGGCAACTAGCAACCATCATACTCTCCCAGACTTCTTAATTTGTTTGTGCTGTTTTTTTTTTTTTTTAAGTACTTCTGCCATTGCAAGTATTGTTGCTCTGGAATAATCAAATTGTCCAGTGATTGATTGCTAGAGCTTAGGATGTGTACAAGCTATTGCTTCAAATGTCAATTTGGATGGGACTGAGTGAACGTGCGTGCATGTGTGTGTGAGACTACTTCATAAAGGAACAAAAGAAACAATTTCATGCCTTCCTTATCAATCTGTTTCTTATATGTCGTGAACAACAGGCATAAAGGTCTCTGCCTCCTTCTGTTCTCCCTTGGCAATGGGTAAAACTAATATTGGCTGAGCATGCCATTAACCTTGAGTTTAAATTCAGCGCACTTAATCTCTTGATTAATGCCAAGATTAATGCCCAACAGCAAAGGTTGAAAGCTTAAATGTTTGTGAATGCGAGCATGAAATGAAATCCTAATAACCAGCACAATGATTTGGATTTATGGGCTGTGTTGGCTGCTAAAGATAACTTGGAAATGGTGTTGCACCGACTAATTTGTCAAAGTGGGCAGTGATAAAGAACTGTTTAGGTTGCAGGAGAAAACGTGAATGAAAACACACAACTAACATTTTGGGACAGGCCAGGAGTACTTCAAAAATATCACTAGGCTGTTGCCTGAGGACACCAACATATGCCATTTAAAAATGTTTAGCTGTTTACAATAGGAAATTCCCTTTCTGTGAGAGAATATTTCTTGGCAGTAACGGAAGGGGAGAGATTTATGATCATGTTCTTTTCCCTTTTTGAGTTCAGCCTTTATCTGTATGTTTTTTATCTCTGTGTTTTTCTTGCCCCTATTACCTGAGTTCTACAACCTCTTTAGAAAAAGGATTTTATTTTACACTTGATCTTAGCTAAAAGGCCGAGAAGCGATTAAAAGGATTTTATTTTAAATAGTCCTGAGTTGACAGAATAGTATCTGTCAGTCAGCCTAACTGATCTCTCAGTTCTCTCTCCTCTCCCAAGTTTATTTTCTTAGTGACGCCCCCCCTGTTTGTAAGTTTTAGGTACTACAGCATTTATATTGAGACTTCTTCCACTGTCCTCCACTTTACAAAAATTAGAAGGGGAAATGACAGGACTTGCCAAACCCCAAACCAACGCATCTTTGCTCCTTGGAATACGTATGGCAGACAGAGGCTTCAATGCAGAGGCTCCAATTTTTTTGACTTTTAAATATTGTTTCCTAAAATTTCTATTTCATGCCAATAAAATAAATTTTTATGTTTTAAACACTTTTAATATGGAGAATTTTAATTATATATAAAATAGAAGGGTATAATGAACCCCCATGTGCCCATTACTCAGATTCAGCAATCGTTATTTCATGGCCAGTCTCATTTCATTTATACCCTCCCCCCCATTATTTTGAAGCAAATCTTAAATGTCATATCATGCGTGACCGTTTCAGTATGTACCTTTAAAGGAGACTCTTTTAAAACGTAACTACTCCCATTATAACAACTAATATGATTTCCTATCAAAATTAACATAATTCCTTAATGTCATAAAATATCAGGTTAATATTCACATTTTCTAGGCTGTCCTATACATTGACGTTTATTTGAACTGGGTTTCAAGTAAGGACTATAAATTACAACTGTTGGTGTCTCTAAAGTCTCTCTTTAATTTTAGGTTCCCTTCCATCTCTTTTTTTCCCCCTGGTGGCTTTTTTTTTGAAGAAACTTCTTTATTTGCCTTGGAGAATTTGTTATAGTCTGCATTTTGATTATTACATCCCCGTGTTGTTATATAACCTGGTTCCTGGCTCCTTGTATTTCCTGTAAATTGATAGTTAGATCTGAGGCTTGATCAGAGTCAGGCTTAATATATATATTTTTTGTAAGACTACTTCGTGGATGATATTATATACTTCTGTCAGAAGGCACATTAATGCCTGGTTGTGCCTGGGTTAACTCACTAGGGGTTCTTTCTTAATCTATCAGGAAAACTTCCATGAAGAGAAATGACTCTTCACTAGGTATTTGGTTACTCTGAGGGACAGTTTATATAGGAAGCCTTTATTTATTTCCTCGTGGTTTCCTAGCATATTCCACTGTGACTGGCATTTTGTTTACTTGTATGCTTGTTGGTTTTTATCATCATTATAAAGTCATTGATTGAAGCATATTGTAGATGTTCAATCTATTCCAATTACAGTAAAACCTTGGATTGCAATTAACATGGTTTGCGAGTATTCTGCAAGATGAGCAAACATTTCTAATACATTTTAATGTGATAAACGAGCGATGTCTTGCAATATGAGTAGTTTGTTTCCGGAGTGAGTCATGCTCGTAAACCAAGGCATTGCTGTATTTTCTTACTGGTTCTCAAATTGCCTCTTCTTTGGCCAGAGGGAGCCAATTGATATTGTCTTCTGAGTCCTTTTGACATGACTCTGGTAGTTTGTGATAGTTTTTTTGTAGTTTTCGTTTTTTACTGCCTGGTATGACAAGCTCTTCTAGGTTCATCTAATACAATTTCTGCCTTAGACCTAACATCAGCCATTTCTCTAAGGATCCCTGGCTCCTCTTGGTGGGAAACAAATGGTTAGAAACCACAGTCTGAACGCCAGGGACCTTCATTGCTGTTGGGATGTTCTGGGTGCTGGGGTTATAATAATGAACAAAAAGACACACATTCCTCATTAAGGTTATGTTTTGTAGGAGGAGACAGACAAATAAAAAGTAAAATACATATCTTTTAGGTTGTAGTAAATGCACTGGAGAAAAGTAAAGTAGGAGAGAGGGGTGCAAAGAAATGCTCATGAGGAGTGATGGTGTGTGTTTTAGATAGAGTGGTCAGGAACTACTGAAAAAATGGGAGGATGATTTTGAAAACCAATTGAAGGAGGTGAGAGAGTAAGAAGTCTAGATGTCTGGCAGAGATGTTTAGCAGGCAGTGGGAACAGTAAGTGCAAAGGTCCTGGGATCACCATCAACATTCAACATTAAGAACAAACACGTGGCAGACAACGGTATGGTAGTTATTGTACGGCAAGAGGGGCGAGGGCAGGTTGAAGAGGATAAAGGGGTCATATATATGGTGACAGAAGGAGACTAAATTTTGGGTGGTGAGCACACACTGCAATATACAGATGATGTATTATAATATTGTACACTTGAAACTTATGTTATTAACCAATGTTGCGTCAATAAATTTAATTTTTAAAATACCATGAAATAATTTTATGGTACACTATTTATAATTCTAACAAAACCTACTGGTAGTTCTGAATTGCCATTTAAATTGCTACTTACCGCCCTATAAAATTCAATAAATATTTAAAGGGAACAAAACAAAAAGGAGAACAAGTGCATGGAAAGTAATCTCCAGAGAAATTTTCCTGTTTTGTTCACCGGTATAATGGTGCCTTGCACACATATTTATTGAATGAATGTTTCTATTTAAAAACATTTTATAAATAGGTTTTTGTTTGTTCTGAGTGGGTAACTTCTCCCAGCTATCACCTTTTTTTTTTTTTTTTTGCTATCCCCTTTTTAATCTTGAAAAAAATCTAAAATTAGTAACATTAAAATCTGCTAAAACATAAAGTTTGAGACATG
>NW_017732206.1:22323-29588 GCF_001890085.2 Hipposideros armiger
CTGCTTAGAGCTGGCGTCCCAAGCCAACTCTTAACCAACGCACTAGTCGGCTGGCCCCATGAGGAAATTATTTTATCATGACATGTTGCTATGTCTATTTAGTTATTTACTTAGTGTGAGGTTGACTGCAAACCTGTACCCTGCTTGCTCATCCTCATTCTTTTCTGTGTGGGGTTGAAGGTCTCAGGTCTGCAATCCATTCAAAGTCTTCCTGTTATAAATATGTTTTATAGCAATGTTTTATTGAGTCCATTTACAACAATTTAATTTGAACTAAATAATTCAGCCTGGCCTACGAACACAAGGGACAGTTGTCTGCAGTGCTGTTGGGACCGACTGGGGCTTCATCCTCTTGCAGGCTTCCTTTCTGCCAGTTTTTCGTCATTTTTCTCATTTGTGGAACTCCAGATAATTGCCTTTTGTGATGATATTACTGGAAGGTCTCAGGAATTAGATATGGGCATCCAAGGCAAATTAGTGTTTTCTTTTTTTACGAGTAAAAACCATTTCAACTTTCCTTATATCCCCATTTGGAAAGTCTCCTTTTGAATCCCTTTTTACTATATTCACAAATACGGTCACGTCTAATTTTATTCCACAAGAAGAAAAGGAGCATATTGCACTTTTTCTGTATAGGGATCCCATTCTCCCCCAAGCTTTGTTGCCCTCTGCTTGTAGCTTTCAGGTCATTTGCAGGCAGGTGGCTATATGCAAACCACCCAGTTATTTTGGTAAATAAAAATCACCTTGCATTAAGTTCAGTTTCAAGATTAGTGAAACTGCTGTTTCTTTGAAACCTCACCCAGAGCTGAAAGATAGCTGACTCTGCCTGACTCTGCATCGCTGACCCAGGAGGCTGTGGCCTAACACATGTCCCTTCTCAGTGACCTTCCAAGGACACCCCCCTCCCTCTCACTCTGTTCATTTTTATAGGTCCACCTGGCCATAGGAAAATTATTTTCAATGGCTATTTATTATCCATCTCTAACAATTTCATTATATATTAGTAACTGGGAGATAATACTCTTTTGGAATTGTATGGCCAGTTTTGACAAAGAGGTCAGACATCATTATTACTCTGCATTTTCCATTTTTCCTTTAGTAGAAATTATAAATTTGCCTAATTTTCTTTGGTAACCTTTATTGAAGTCATCCCTATACAACCTGGCACTTTCCTTTCTCTTCTCCCCCCATGCCCCTCCTCAACCCTCTAAACTCTTGTGCATTAACAGAAAAACCCATCTTCTAGAATGGCTCTCACAAGATCGCTGAGGGTTTTTTTGTCTTTTTCCTTTCATCTCGTTTTCCAATACATTTTGCCATCTTATTCCTTGTGGCCGTGTGAACAGCCAGAAAATGAAGGAAAGCTTTGACCAGTTAGCTTTAAATTATCAGCTGCATTTCTAATTCTGAGATGAACGATCGAGTTCTATGGCTCAGATACCATGGTGTTTTCTTTCCAGACATGCCACAGCAGATAACGAATCTTTCCTGTCCTTTTGCTATATAGTNATATTTTTATTGGGGAATTGGGAGATCGGAACAGTGCTGGGGAATTGGGGGAAGGGGAACAGACAAGTTGCTGTCGTTTTATTCTTCAGTCTAGTTGTGGAGGACGTTGCTTCACTGGCCCAAGCTGGCACCATCATTGTGCTCTTCCCGGGTGAGGCAGATCAGTCGCCGGCATCTGGACGGCCACTCACTGTGGCTGCTGGCCACTCACGCTGGCTGCTGGCTACATATGGTAGCCCATGGCAACCCACTGCAGCAGGGGCTGCAGCCTACCCCGTCGCCTGCAACTCATGGCAGCCCAGCTCCAGGTTGAGCTGTTGTTCATCATCTTAGCTGTAGAGGGCAGTGTCACTAGCCCTCATATGTGGGATCCGAACCGGGGCCCTCTGGCCTCCCAAGCCAGTTCTTAACCATCGCACCACTCGGCCGGCCCGCAAGGTGATTCTTGAATGTAAGGCCAGGTGAGTGAGGCAGGTAGTGTAAGGGTTGAGGTCCAATTCAGTATCATCTTGCTATAAATTCTGGATTTTATTCTGGCTGCAAAGAGAAGCCACTGAAGGGTTTGAGTTAGTGTAGGACGCGATCCAAATTAAACTTGAAAACGATTACTCTGGCTGCACAGACACTGGAGCAAGAGCTGTAAGCAGGGAGTTGTTGTTACTCTCCCTGCCTGGTACAGCACCCTGCACTGCAGGAGTATTCAACCCGTTTTGAAGGGTTTTATACTGAAGATTCGGGCAATGCTGCTCTAATACTGAAGACCGAATTGTCCTTACGGGGCCATAGGAACCAAATGTCTGGTTTCTCTGGGTGCCGCGTGGTGATTAAGCACGCACGTCCTGGAACTGCAGATGCACCTCAGTGCTCAGCGTTGGGTCCTGCCGGTGCCCTTGTCTTTGCTGGCATGATTAGCAGCCTTTCCCAGGGGATTATTTGAAGACCACATGAGATAATGTGTGTAAAGTGCTTAGCCTGCTGCCTGGCTCCTCGTATATTGTAGTTTTTGTTCTTCAATCCTTTGTCTCCCCACCCCATGCCCTACGCACAACCATTTCTAGCAAGCAATTTAGCCAAAATAGTCATCAGGCTCAGTTGTCTGGTGCACAGGACCACCCTGGATAGCTGAACTATATTCATGTGTCGATGTCTTACCATTTGCGTTCCCTTTTTGAAACTTGAGCAAGGGGAGCGGGCCGGGGGTGATATGGGTTAGAGAAGTCTTTTTTTTAAGCATATGCCTTAATAAGTAACTTCATGTAATATGTCAATATAACAAATATGTGTGTGTATGTATGTATATGCATAGATATGTATAATCTGTATCAAATGAATAGTCAGCTATATATTGTAGTATAATCAATTGTACTCTTGATATATAACCAATTAGCCTGACAGGATGATGTAAAATTATCTTTTTTAGATCTTACAGCGTAATAGAATTATTAAGACGTCACCCGAGCCAACTCCTTCATTTTGTAGATGAGAAAAGTTGAAAGCCAAATGGTTTAAGGTTATATTGCCTAGTAGTTTGTAGAGTTGGGCATAGAATCCAACTGACTTGGGCTGATTTCCAGATTCCGTCCGCTCTCCACACTTAGCAGCTCTCTTGTCCTTCCCAAAGCCTGGCCTTTTCGATGGCTCTGACGTGTGCTTGTCAGGGGAGTGACAGAGCTCAGTTGTCACCCAACTCTTCCACTGGTGAGCTTACCTCAGCCAGTTCCCATCCCCTGTAAGCCTTGATTTCCTCACATGGAACCTGGCCATGGTACCTATGTCATAGTGTTCTTCAGGGGATTGAAAGATGTCATGTATGCAAGCTTATTATTTTTTTTCCCAGAGACCCTGACACACTGTAAACCTTTTATTGCATGCTTACATAGTGTAACTCCTTTAGAAGTTATTCTATGTATAAATGTTCATTTAAAAAAAATTATAATATGCAGATGAACATAAAGAAGAAAATGAGAAGCACCCATGACACCTTCATCCAGAGATAATCTCAGACTTTTCTCACACATTTTTCTCATTTAGTTTTGATTGCACTTTTCTATCTGAAAAATACAGCATGTAATTCTATGTCAGTGATCCATTAGAGCCGAACTCTTAACATTAATCATGAGAGAAGCCATCACAGAGCCTGATCATTATTCTTTCAAAAGAATAGAACATTACTACTGTTATGCCAGTGATGCCTAAGTACTTGCATATATACATTCAATCTCCTCCAATTTTTTGCTGTCATTTTATTACTCCTTTTCCCCCTTTAAATTCCAGGGTGAGCTATATACATATCTACCAGCAGTTTCTTTTTTTCTTAAGTATAATGAATGAATCATCCATCCTGTGGACCTTGAAAATGTGACCTACTTGAGCTCTGTTTAGGGACTTTTATTCACATTGCTCATGATTAAGCTGTAAAACCTCTTCAGATCAGAGAAGTTTAAATCATTGAGAGAAGGGATGTCAAAAATCAAATTGGTTAATTTTATATCTCCTCCTTCAAGAAAGTGATTTACAGGGCCCTCTCAGTGGAATATGCCTTAATGGTCTAGCCTGGCTGGTCTTGTTCTGTTTTTGCTGCCTCTTCATTTTGTTGCCTGAGGCTAACATGCTAAAAAGATTAGTTTCCCTGGAAGAAGCTTTGCCTTCAAATCGAAGGTTATTAGCGTACTGGTTCTGCTCCTCTGTTGATTATTGTGTGTATATGTTGCCATGAACTCAGATGGTTTCCAATCCTGAACTTACTGTGGTGGTTTGTGGACTATTGTAAGGATGTTCAGCCCCTACCCTGGCAGAGAGCTTGGGGCAGGTCTGCCAGCTCACAGGAGTCAGGCAGGGGTGGGGGTGGCCAGTGGGAGGGTCCAGTGCCGCCACATCCCATGTGTGCCTGCATCGAGGGCAAATACAAAATCCTGTCCCAAGGAGAGCATCAGGGGTCACAGCTGGAACAGTGTGGCCAAGGCAATGAAGGACGGTGACGTCCACAGGCCGACCTAGGACAGTAGGGTTCTGACAGCCAGGAGGAGAGGAAATGGCAAGAATGATTTGAAATAGAAGAGCATCCAGATCAGGAAGGCAGTGGGCTCATTCTGGGGTCCATATTTCACGGAGGGATGCTGTGCTGGGGGCGTTAAATTGTTAGAGGAGCCTGGGTGAGTGTTATTAATGACTCTTATTTAGGAAAAGGTTGCTCATTTGAGGGCTGTTTGTTTCAGAACTTGGAGTTATTGCCAGTGCTGGCTTTTTTCCAATCCTGATAACTCTCTGAGGTTTCCAAAAAGAAACATCCCCCCTCCCCATGGAGAAATTGGTTTATGTATAATTTGATTATCTTGTTGAGCAGTTATTCTATTANGGAGGACGTTGCTTCACTGGCCCAAGTTGGCACCATCATTGCACTCTTCCCGGGCGAGGCAGATCAGTCGCCGGCTTCTGGACGGCCGCACACTGCGGCTGCTGGCCGCTCATCCTGGCTGCTGGCTACATACAATAGCCTATGTCAACCCACTGCCACAGGGGCTGCAGTCTGCGCCGTCAGCGGCAACTCACGGCAGCCCAGCTCCAGGTTGAGCTGTTGTTCAGCATCTTAGCTGTGGAGGGCAGTGTCATTGGCCCTCATGTGGGATCTGAACCGGGGCCCTCTGGCGTCCCAAGACAGTTCTTAACCATCGCGCCACTCTGCTAGCCCACTTACCAATAATTTTAACATAATGTTTTTTAGTATTAATTATATCTATAAGAGAGTGCAAGGGGTCAGATTAGACTATTTGAATGAAATGAGCCAATTATTTGAAAAGGCACAGCTTTCTTGCCCATCTTGTATTCTCATTGTCACTCAGCATTATTTGCCTGGACCTACAGTTCAGGCAAAATTGCACATCAACACAAAAGAACTATATCCCCAGTCTCTACAATATGATCACCTCTGTAAATTCAGTGGCTTTGGCTATGAGAGTGTGCGGTGTTCATGTAGGTCCAACGAGGGCCAGTTTTGCTTCTGCAGTGTGCAGCAGGAAGTATGCCTAGTAAGAGGTGGCATAAGAAGTGTCTGTATGCATTATCTGTCTGGTTGACTACAGCGGAATTCATTTGCTGCCTCTCCTGTGTAAAGAAAAATGGACAGTTCTCCTATAGCGATTTGGGATGGATTTTTAAAATTGGGACATCACCTTATGAGAACCCCACTGGTTTTGTGGCATGCTGAACACTTACTGCAGCTTCTCTTTTAAGTTCTGCCCCCCTTCCCTGGCATCCTGGATCTCCCCAGCTCTTGGCTGTCCCTTGCAGACGGTCAGGTCTGTACTTTCTGTTCCTACTATGCCTGCCTCCCGCTTGGCGGCAGCAGTACAGTATTATAGAAAACACGTGAGGCCTGATTACCTGTCTGGATCCACCTCCTACCTTTTTGGTCTAGAGCTTTCCCTTCGGTTTTCAGTATGGTTTCTCCTTATTGAGGTCAAGGTCAGGCCTGCCTTGCCTACCTCAATGTATTGTTGCAAGGTTCTTATAAAATGATGAAAATGGGTAAGTCCCACATCAATGGAAATGAGTATTGTTACCATGACTATCTTTAGTGCTCAACTTATATCTTTGATTTATTCATTCACTACTCAACTCATAATGATTGAGAACCTATTATGAGCCAGGTATTGTTTTTTTCTCGAGGCTGAGGATAGAGCACTGAATAGGCAAACTCAGGTTCCTGTCTTCAAGGAGCTTCCATTTGTATGGGGCAGCAAATAGTCAACCAATACAAAAAATAATTTCCACAAGTGGTGAGTGCCCCAAGGAAAAATTAGAGTAAGGATGTAGCGTGGCCAGGTAAGGAGGTCAGGGAATGCTTTTCTGAGGAAAAGTTGGAGCAATAGTGTAGAAGTAAGGGAGTGTGATGCATGGAACTCTCTGGAAGGAAGAGTTTTTAAATTAAAAATAACAAATGCAGGGGCCAGCCAAGTGGCTCAGTGGGTTAAGAGTTCGCTCAAGAGTGCAAACTCTAAGCATCAGGGTCGCCGGTTTGATTCCCAGCCAGAGCTGAGCTGCCAACAGGTGGCAGGATGGCTCAGCTTAAAAAGAAAAAATTAATTAATTTAAAAAAATAGCAAATGCAGAAGCCCTGAGGTATGGGGTTACCAGGTAAAATATAAGACATGCAATAATATTTAAATTTCAGGTAAACAATGATTTTTATTTTATTTATTTATTTTTGTTAATTACTTAACACAAAATTTTTTTTTATTGTTTCAGGTGTACAGAACAATGCAATAGTTATCCTTTTCACCCTTCACACAGAAACAACCTCCCTCCCCCATCTATTACCCTCCCACCCCTGATATCATACTTATCTATTACAATTCCGTTGACTCCATTCCCACACTCTACTCCACTTCCCGTGATTATATGTATATATAATTATAGTTGACATACAATATTATTCAACATCAGTTCAGAAATACAGTGCGGTGGTCAGACCTCTACACTGACTATGAAGTGGTCTCCCTAACAAGACATGAGTCCATCTGGCCCCCTAAAAAATTAAACAGTGATTTTTAAAAAAACTATTAGTGTGTGACACATACAGCATGGGATGTACTTGTACTAATTCTGAAATTCTTATTTAATGAGGGGTTTTACACACACACACACACACACACACACACACACACACACACCTACACACCCACACACCTACACCTGGCAGCCCTTCTAAGGTACACATGTTTTGTTTGACATGCAAGGTGATTCTTTAAAAAAAA
>NW_017732206.1:33884-47181 GCF_001890085.2 Hipposideros armiger
TTTGGTGATTATTGTTTCATCTGAGAGGGCACCTGTCCCTGGATTGCTGGCTAAAAGTGTAGGACTCCAACAAATAATATTAATAACCCATTTAAATATAGTGCTCATGGTGTGTCAGTAACTATGCTCAGTGTTTTGTGCATCCATTAATTCATTTGCAGATGAACCAGCATACTTAGTGCCTCTGATTTATATTTTTCAGGTTGAAAATTGGTGTCCTCATTTACCTTGGAGAGCAAAAAATCCCTATGAAGAAGCTGATCATAATTCGTTGGTAAGTGACTTTGGAAACCTCTTACTAGACTTGTGATTTGGGTCTGATGCCAGTTGATACATGTGGAGTCTTATGGAAATACCAGTTGTAATCTGAAATAGTGATAACCTGAAGAACTTCCGTCCCCAGTCCTGTAGAAATCTCGGTGACCAAATAAGTCATCCAGTTTGTGTATAAATATTGAGCAATCCTCTGAGGGTTCCTAAGCAATAGGCTACTGATAAGAATAAGACTTTATGTCAGATGTGGAGGTGCTCCGTGATCTAAGGAAGGCTGGGGTTGTAAATAGTGACCATACCTGTGTAAGTGCCAGATTACGGACCCACAGAAATTAATGAGGAAGTGGCAGTCTCAGACTGTAGGGTTCAGGAGATATGGCAAAGAGAAGAAGACATTGGAGCTGAATTGAAAATGATGAGTGAGTTTATACTGGGTCAAGGAGATAAAGGTGTCTGATTTGAGGGAGAAGTTCCATGTACAAGAATTTTGCATTTTCAGGGAGTAGGGTAGAGCATGAATCAGTGGGATAAGGCCAAGAGGGTTTAGATGAGCTGGGGTGAAGATGAGGTTGGAAAGGTAGTAGGTAGGGGACGGTGAAAGGCTTAAGTCTCTAGACTGGGGAATCTGTAGATGTTTTCTGTAAGAGGCCAGGTAGTAAATACTTACATCTTTGTAGGCAGTTAAGGTCCCTGTCACAACTACTCAATTCTGACCTGGTAACTTAGAGGGCTGCCATAGACAGTATGTAAATGAATGGGTGTGGCCTTGTTCCAATAAAAGTTCATGTACAAAAACAAGCACCAAGGAGGATTCTCCCCAAGACCCATTGTTTGCTGACTCATGCTTAGGTCATGGGAAATTGTTGAGTCAAGGAGGGACATGATCAGACGAGTGTTTAAAATGAACTATGGTGACCATTGAAAGATGGATTCAGCAAGTTTCAGATGTTATATGAAAAATATTCGTGTTATTTTTTTCTGTTATTTCAATCACTGGTCATTTCCAGCTACCTTATAAAAATGTTCTTCCTGGCTTTTAAATTATCCTGGCCTGAATTTTAAATGTTATTCAGTTGTGATAGGAAAATGTTATTCCTGGCTTTTAAATTCTTTAGAAAATAATGAACTTTTATTTGTTTGGACTGGGAAAAAACTGGATAAGAAGCATGTATTTTCCCTCCATAATTATTATTATGAACAGAATGAGGCTTTTTGGCAGCCTACACAATACCAGGTAGCCTGTTAAGAATTGACTTCAGCTTTCCTGGAGCCTGCTACCCTGCAGTAGATTGAAGTGGCCAGTAAATTCAGGTGCAGAGAATTTCAGGGTACATGAAGCTTACTCATTATTTAAAAAAAAAATAAAAATCCATTTTAACATAGCTCAGGGCTTTGCAATGACTATGCTTTCTTTCTCAATTTCTAATTTTATAAATGATATCCTTTATAGCAGATCAGTTGTCAGGGGCCTTTGCTTCAATTTGCAACCCTGGGACCTTAAAAGTAAAGCTGTGCATCAGACAAGACCCACTTTTGAAGCCCTGTATTTAATTGAGTACCTCTTTCAAGTTTTCAGATGTCACCTCATGAAAACCATTATACTTTCTGACTTTTTATCTTCTTCTCATTTTTATTAAATTTCTGCTTCCAGGCGGAAATTCGTACAGATTTTAATATTCTCTACAGCATGATGAAAAAGCATGAAGAATTCCGCTGGATGCGATTGCGGATCCGACGAATGGCTGATGCGTGGATCCAGGCAATCAAGTCCCTGGCAGAAAAGCAGAATCTTGAAAAGAGAAAAAGGAAGAAAGTGAGTTTCTAATTAAGTCAGTTCAGTTAGATGCCAGTTTTCTTTTAACATTTGATTTTGCTTGGAAACAAGATTAAGAGAAATGTCATGCCTCAATGATATTCCCTGGGGATGAACCTGCTCTGCCTCTTGCACAGCCATTTTTGGGTTTTCCTTTCCCCAGTTACAATCATCTTACTTAGCAAGGACCAGCACACGTGCTTCTTGGGTGAAGCCAAGCCGAATATCTGCCTGTAAGATGTTGCCTTTGAACCATATATCTGTCTCAGTGGTTTTAGGAAACTTGACCTGCTTTTTTTTTACTTGTACACAACCTGTGAGAACTTACTGTTACATCATGATGACAATTTTCTACTTTTGGTGTTTGTCAGCCCTGGGGTTTGGGCAACTGGTTAGTCCCATTGCTTCTCTGTTTGGTTTGTACTGCTGCTTACGTTCTTGAGAGAGAGATACTGGAAGTTGAACTTGAACCAGTTTGTTTCAATGCTTGGAAGAACTAGAATACCCCTGAGCATGGAAGATTTTATACCCTATTAGTTAGAGACTAAGTGGCTGTGGCTTTAGATGAACTGTTCTGTTAATGAAAAGCTGAGCAAAGTAAATGATCTGTTACTATATCTAAAAATAAATTAAAAATGCGTTAGGTATTCCTAATTTGACTAATTTGATATCCTGGAAAAAGAAAATACAGATACACTTGCAAAACCCCAAGTCACACTTTGATGGGTCAGTTTTGCTTAGATCTCTTGAGTTGATGAGATAATAGGACCAAATGCCCTGGCACCAAACAGTCCTCTGTGGAAGAGTATGTGGACAGAGACCCAGGTGGGCTGTAAAGAGAAGTAAACAGTATTTCTGTATAATCCTATGACGTAACCTCCAGGATATTATTAGGTAAAGAAAAGTTAGCTGGAAAATAGTGAACATTATTTTTCAAAGGGAGAGGGAATTGATATATCTATATCTACATGTATACATGTACATACATATATACAAACTATATATTATATATATAATACACATATACACTTCTTGCTCATATATTTTTAAATGGAAGGATAAACCATAAAATTTAAAATAAAAGGAAATGGATGGTGATGATGGTTGCATAACGATGTGAATTTACTTAATGCTACTGAACTGTATATTTAAAAATGTTTAAAATGGTAAATTTTATTTTATGTATATTTTACCAGAATAAAACAAAGGTCAGATGAGGAGGGGCGGGGGGAATAGCGCAGAGGCAACAGGTATAGAAACCACACTTCTCTGAATATATTTTACTTCATAGATTTGATACTGAAATCATTTTACATAAGTGTACAATAAAATTTAATTAAGTTGAATATTTCTGATGGGATAAAGGACAAAATACTGCAAAAATATATAAAACAATTTTTACTTACCTTGTAGTAGGTGGTGGTGTTGATATTCTCATTTGGACTCCATTGTGTGTATTGGAATAAAGCAAATGAGTAATTATGTTAGTGTCCTTGAAAAGTGGGATTATCAGTGTGGGAGAGAGGAAGTAACAGATGTCAGATGGATAATATTATGTAAAGATACTGTAATCCCGAGTTTGAATTGGAAAAACCAGTGTTAACTAATGATTAGTTTTATCCTTAATGAAAGATAAATTTTCTAGCTATGACCACTGACTAGGCCTACAAACAGTGGTAATCTAGAGTCCCCTAAGCACCAGACTTTGCTCTTGATATTCCATTTTCAATAAATGGAAGAAGAGTTTCTTAGAAAGTTGGCTAAAGTCTGAGACAGAAGTTGTGCATGAGCTTGGATCACCCGGTCATACCAGAAGGCAAACAAACTATCGAGGACTATAGGGATTGTGTCAAAAGAACTTTAGAAGCCAACTTGAACAGCCTCCCATTAGCCAAGATGAGACAACTTGATAATCAATAAGAATAATAACTGCAGTTTATTGAAACACATCATATATACTTACATCCATGATTTTATAATGATACCTATATTTTTAAATCCTTATTACTTATTATTAGAGAATGCAAAAGAACAAATTTAGGTTTGTTTGTGTGTTTTTTTTAAATCGGTAAATAAATGGGAAAAACGAAGCATTGACCACGTGTTTTTTTTTTGGTTTTTTTTTTAAGTAAACTGCATTTGAGAGTAACCAAATAGTTGATGGGGGGTAGTTTCTCTTTATAGATGTATCCCAGCTAATAGATGCAGAAGGAATGATAGAATGGCACCCTTTTGCCACCCCTAATGGATTAATGCATTTAGTGATCATCAGTAGCTGCTAACATCACAAAACCAGTGGAAGTACACAGCACTACCTGTGAAGTAGTATTGCCAAAAAAACCCGAATATGAATGAGTCATGTATACAGATCTAATTACTAATTTACCATAAATACAAGGGACAGAAGAATCTGTTACACAATCAGCAAAACCTGGAGTATGAGAGAGACTATTGGAAATACAACCCACTTTCTTAGACATATAAATTAGAAACATACCCCCACCCCCCAAAAAAAGAATGATCAGTAACTACTATAGATTATAGAAGGCTAAGAGATATATGAAGCCATTACAATTTATGTACTTTATTTGACTTCTGACTCAAAACGTCTACACTTGAAAAAATAAGGGACACCTGAGGAAGTGTAAACACTAACTGGATATTGAATGATATTAAGGAATTAATAGCTATTCTAAGGGTGAGAGTGATATTATGGTTTTTTAAGTGAAAGTTTGTTTCTTGTTGAGTTACAAACTGAAATATAGATGAAAGCAGGTGATGTCTAGGATTTGCTTCAAGATAAGATAGAGGTGTTGGGAGAAAATGAGTGGTGTGCATTAAAGATTTGTCATGAGTTAATAATTATTGAAGTTACATGGTGAGTACATTGGAATTGACTATCTCATCATCTCTGCTTTTGTACATGTTTGAAATTTTCCATGTTAAAAGTGTAAAAATACTTTAGCTATGGGAAAATGTCCGAAGTTATTAAAAAGTATTTTATTTCCCTGGCTTACCCTCCTTTAATTCTGACTTTCCAAATATATCCTTCTTTTTAAAAGTCCGTATCTGATGCGCTTAGCCATGCTGAGGGCAATAATGACTTTATTTCTCTAAAACAACAATGGGAAATCATTTCCTTCCTTTCTTTGTACTTTGTAGAAACACTATTTACCCCACATTGGGGTTTCAATAGAACGTAAACATGACTGTAGAATTGGTTGATCGCTTTTTGGTGTTTTACTGCGGAGTTGATGCTTGTTTCAGTGGGAATCAGTATGTGCCTCTTTTTTTTTTTTTTCAGGTCCTTGTTCACCTGGGACTCCTGACGAAGGAATCTGGATTTAAGATTGCAGAGACAGCTTTCAGTGGTGGCCCTCTCGGTGAATTAGTTCAGTGGAGTGATTTAATTACATCTCTGTACTTACTGGGCCATGACATTAGGATTTCAGCTTCACTGGCTGAGCTCAAGGAGTAAGGAGATTACTTTTCAATTTTAAAATCAGAATACAAAAAAGAAATTGTAAACTCTTAAAGCCCTCTATTAGTGTGTAATTTCTTGCGGAGGAAAATGAAAGTGATAATTCACTAAACAGGAGATAAGAAGATTATTTTCAGGAGCTAAATACATACACTGTGAAAAGGATAATATGTTTTCATTGTAGCTACAGGCTCCAGAGGCTGCATAAATGAATGCCAGAAAATTCAAACTAAGGAGCTTATTCTTTGATATTACAGGTGCTTCCAACATCTGCACAAAACATTATTGACTTTCCTAATTCCCTGTCTCTTGCTGAAATTCATACCATTCCCTACTCAACATCAAGCCTTCTAAATCTTGAAGCAGGGCAGGTTCCTGTTTATAATTTAATTTAGATAGAATGAGTTTCCTGAAAGCCCTGATCCAATCCTTTTTCAATTAGCCAACTTTCAACTCTGAGCCTGTTAGCTCTACCTGGGTTTTCTATTTCACTGAGATTCGCTTCTAGCTCTAGCCTTTTCTTAATCTCTTTTAGATTGACATAGCTGGCTAAGCAGGAATGCATAGAGCCCTTTCACTCCTTTTGGATAACTGCCCACTGAGACTTTTGCAAAACATGTTGCAACATGTCAAATGTTCCACAAGATACACCTTGAATGAATATTCTGGAGGTGGAAGGGGTGTTAAAATATGTCCCACCCTACTTTTTCGTTCAAGATACTGACTCCTAGAGAGGTCACTTGTATTAGGTCCAAGGTCCACACCTGCTTAGTGGCCGTGCTGAGATGAAAGCAATATCAGTAAGATAATATCAGCCGTCCTTTAAGTGAAACTGATAAGGGCTTTAGTACAGCAGCAGTTTCAGCAGTTATGACAACCGTGATGACTATTAACTAACATTTGTTGAGTACTTACTGTACCTCAGATATTAAGCATTTTACACATTTTATTGTATTTTGTCCTTAGCACAAACCTGGAAATAGGTACTATTGCTTTCTGCATTTTAAAGATGGGAAAACTGTGGTTCAAGCCACAAATGAGTTGTTTAAGGTCACGTGGAAAATCCATGGGAAACCAGGACTGGAACCCTATGTCTAACCTCAAAGCCTGTGCTCTTGACCACTGTACTGCATTGCTCCTTTCAGATCTATGAATAGATAAACCTAAGGTCGTCTGAACCCTTAATCACCACTGTGTCCCTATGGCAGGCTGCCTTCTGTTGCCTCCTTCCTGTTTACTTCAAAACACACTGGGTACAAAACCTATGAAGTGGGTGCATTCATACAGTTAACTGTCATTCCCTCCCTGCCCTCTGTGGGCTGGTTCTTGGTATGGGATAGACAGAGATGACCAGCATGTGGTCAAGGAAATGCCAATCTTTTGATAATGACAACTAGTATGCGATTAGTACTAATTGAGATATGAATGCTAGAATGTAAGCACAGGGAGTGCAGAACCTGTGGAAATACTGCCTACTGTGTTTTTAGCACCTAGAATAGTGCCTAGCACACAGTGGGTACTCATAACTATTCACTGAACCAATGAGTGAAAGGATGAATAAGTGGATGAATGAATGAGTGGGCTTACAAATGGAATACTATTGGAACCCCAGGGACAGGTGCTTTTGGGGAGGTCAGGAAAGGCATATTAGAGGTCTTATCAGGCAAAGGCTTAGATTGGAGGTCGAGAGGAAGTCTGTAGAGGTCTTTAAGCACAAGTGACAGGGATAGATGTGTTTTGTTTAACACAACAATTGTGGAAGCAATGTAGAGCAGTGGTTCCCGAACACGCCTGCACAGTAGAACTACCTGGGGAACTTTTTAGATTCCCCAGACTCAGACCATATCTCAGACTAATCAGATCACAACCTTTAGGGATAGGGTACAGGCATACATATCTTTTGGTGCCTTCAGGTAATTCCAACGTGCAGACAAGTCTGGAAACCACTGAATACAGGGTGGACCAGGAATCAGGAAATTCAGGTTTCATGGGCCAGGTCTTGTCCTGCCAGTTTTTGTTAATGAGGTTTCATGAGAACACAGCTATACCCATTGTTCCTGTATCAACTGTGACGGCTTTCATTCTACAATGGCGAGTTGAGTAGTTGAGACAGAGAAAGTATGGCCTTCAAAGATAAAAGTATTTACTATCTAGCCTTTTACCAAAAAATCTTCAAATTCTTGGGAAGAAATTGGTTATAGGGAACCAGAGGAGAGGGGCAGGGTGCCTGGGACAGAGGCAGTTTGGAGCTACAGAGCAGAGTCCTGTATATGAGTGTTGTCCTTAGAAGTAGAATCGATCCATAATTTGGTGAAGGATTGTTGTGGGTGATGAGCAGGGACAAAAGGCTTCAGTGATGACCCACTTTTAGGGGAATGGCAGGGTGGAAGAAATGGTAGTGCCAGTCTGTAATAACAGTTTAGTCCAGGGATTGGCAAACTGTGGCTCGCAAGCCACATGTGGCTCTTTGGGTACGTTCCATCTCAAAAGTTTGCCGACTCCTGGAAGAGCCAATTCTGTCCCTCACAACAATTTAAAAATTATTCAAGAGCCATAATATATTTTTACATAATCACCATTATGTGAATAATATCCTTTAAAAATGAAACTATGATCATTTTATTTTCATTTTTAATTTTACTTCAGAGCCTACGGCTCACAAGCCGCAGTTTGCTGACCACTGGCGGCTCTTCCGTCTCAAGTTTGCCGACCCCTGGTCTAGTCAGAAGGAACAATTTTACGTAAGAGAAAAAATTAGGAAACAATACAAGACACTATAAAATTAAGTTTATACTGTAGATGCCAGAAATAGAAGAGGTCAGAAATAGGAGGTCAGTAAGGGCTGGGGTATTATAATACCATCTGAAGAATCCCTGAGAGATTGCTGTCTTTTCTTCTCAGTATCCAATCTGGTTTTGTGGTGGTGGGTTTTTTTGTTTGTTTGTTTGTTTGATGGTGAGGAAAGATTCTGAAGTTAAGTAACTTGTCTAAGATCGCACAGCTGCTAGAGAGTGGAGATAAATTCAGATCTCTATCTTCCTTGATTTCAAAGGCTGTGTTTGTACACCATTTCCTTTTGCAAGAGTTGGAATCAGGACCTTGATGGGTGGGCAGAACTTGGATAAGCAGTAGATTGGGAAGGACCTTGCCATTCTGTCTGATAAGGATTCTTGGATGTTTATTTACCTATTAAAGTTGTTCAGTGTAGTACCCTGAAGTAAATTGTTTTTCTTTTATCCGTCTCTTCTGCCCTTTCTCTAGAATAATGAAGAAGGTTGTAGGAAACCGTTCTGGCTGCCCAACTGTAGGAGACAGAATCGTTGAGCTCATTTATATTGATATTGTAGGACTCGCTCAATTCAAGAAAACTCTTGGACCATCCTGGGTACATTACCAGTAAGTGCTGCATGCTACTCTTAAGTTTGTGGAGTTTTAATTTTTTTTAACAAGGTCACATGGTTGCAGGTAGAAAAAGCTTATCAAATATTACCTTTTGAACTATGTGGAGTACATTTTCCATTCCTAATTGAAAATCAGATTCTCCACAGCGACTTTTTACTTTCAAGGGCTATTCATTATTTTCATTGATTTCTTTTAAGAGTAGAAAACAAGTGTCGAAGCTCCGTAAGTGCCTTCCCTAATACTTAGCATTCCTCTTGGCTTGCCTACACCAATCTCATTTGTTTAATCAAATAACGATTTTGATAAACTATGGACAGTGTCATTTCTTGTGTTTGTTAGGTTTGAGATAATGACTCACTTCTGTTCACCATTCCCCCATCAGTATTCTCGTCATGCTTGGAAGAGGAAGCTGGGAATAGCTTGTCTGACTGTTGGTCTTGTACTTTTTAATCCATGTCTCATGCTTAGTATGGCTCATGTACATGTGTGAGTCTGTGCACAGTCTGTATTATTTATTGGGTTGTTGGAAAAGTCATGACATATTTTTTCTATTGCAAAAATGCGTCATGACTTTTCTGACAACCCTATAGTAGAAGAGCTCAGTGTGTCTCTGGGTGTGGGTTTGGGACCATGATTTAACATTTGAAATTATTTTACATGATACACAGCATAACACTAAATGACATTGAATTATATAATGCAGATAATTTTTCTGTTTTCTATCAATCTTTCTGAAAGGTGCTTAGTTTGATGCTGTGATCTGTCCAGCACTACTTTTAACACTTGCATGTATATTTTTAACAGTGAGAACAGCCATAAATCTCAGCCTTAAACAGGCAAAAGTAACTACTTTTTTTTGTTTGTTTGTTTGTTTAGATTTTTTTTTTTATTGGGGAATTGAGGAAGGGGAGCAGTATTGGGGAAGGAAAACAGCCAAGTTGTTCTCCTTCAATTTTAGTTGTGGAGGGCGCAGCTAGCTCAGCTTCAAGTCCAGTCACCATCCGGCTGCCCGTCAGCAGCTCTCGGCCACTCAGCTCAAGGTGCCATGTTCAATCTTAGTTGTGGATGGGCGCAGCCCCCCCATCCCATGCGGGAGTCGAACCAGCAACCTTGTTGTTAGGACCATGTGCTCTCACCAGCCGAGCCATCCTGCCACCTGTTGGCAGCTCAGCGGAAGCTCAGCTTGGACCCAGCTCACTGGCCCATGTGGGAATCGAACCAGCAACCCTGTTGCTCAGAGCTCGTGCTGTCAACCAACTGAGCTACTTGGCCGGCCCCAAAAGTATCTGCTTTGAGTTTAATAATACATACTGAAGAAGAGTAATATGCTTTTTTGTCTTCCATTTATTACAGTTGATACTGGCTTTTATTTATGGTCTATAAAAGTTTCTAATAAATTTCAAAAGGTGAATACGTTTAAATACACATTATATTTATTTAATAGTATCAGTGGTACATGAATTTGGGTAAAAATCATGATGTTAATACCAGCTGTACCAGTGATGGTAAGTATTGACCTACAGTTTGAACCAACTTGCTATGAGAATACTGAAAATCTGTCAGAACAACTTGGAAACCCCTCCATGTGTTTTCTATTTTATTGATAGTTCACTAAACAGATGTGTTGATATGTTCTTTTAACTTAACCAATAAATGAATCACTAATGTCCTGAACTAGGGTGTCTTTATTTCTGGTTAGTTTATAGTTTAATATTATTGACTTCAATCTCCAGTGTGATGTCAAACTGGAAGGCCTTTAGAATTGAAAGAAATGAAAATTGAAAATACTAAGAATCTTCTCAAAAACACAGAGGGAAACACTATTGTAGAATTCCCTTCCCTTGCGGTGATTTTCTTTTTCGTAGCAATTAGTTTTCTCACTGGGTAGTGAAACCGTCATGAGCAAAGGAAAGGGACTGATTCAGAAGAAACCGTGTGCTTTTAATTGCCTTTGGATATAGTTTCACAAAAGCAAAACTAAAATCTTGGTTTGGGCCAGGATAGCACTCTACCTTCTGCTTTATCCTGGTTTGGGGTTTATTGTTTTCTTGAAGTCTTCATGAATCATGGGCCATCACATTTGTTCTCAGTTACATGGAAATGCCAGTCTTTCTTCTTGGTTAATAAGCCATGAAAGTCAACAGTTATTTTTTTCTTTTTCTTATTTTTCTTTTTAGCTACAGCATTAAAAAACCCCCAAAAAACCAAAGGCAGCACTGTTGTGCTCTGACACTTTGCAAATGGCAGGCATTTGACAAATGTGCTAAAGGAACTGGGCAGTGCGAGCATCCCTGGACTTACATATCCTCGCCATTAAGAAGGGCCGTTTGGATGGGAAAATGTTCTCAGTGGTAGTGTTTAGGTCAATTAAAAAGGACAATTTCATTATTAAAATGGTCACCGTTGATTGATATTTGATTCTTGTTGGATCGAAAGGCACTCTCTCAGAGGGGGCTCATGGAAGAGTGGGATGTTTATGCCTCCTTTCTTTAACAAATCATCTGCCTTAGTGATATTTGCTGGCAGAAGCTCTGTTAGTGCTTTAGCGCTGATGTCTTTGTGGTGCAGTGAAGCTCAGCTTTCATCAGCAGGCCAAGCAGGTCCTCTGAAAGTTTCTTGCTCATTTCTTTCCCTTTTGAAAATTAGAAATTGTCAAGGCTATTAACAGTAGATGGTATGACCTCCATTAAATGTAAAGTTATCATCTGATTGTTTATTTAGGAAGAAACTCTTCAGTCTGTTGATCTTGGAAAAATGTTGATTTTTTGTAATTTCTGTCTGATTTTTGTAGGGACCCAGGAAATTCAATTAAACATTTATTAAATACCTACATGTAACTAGTATACTGCTGGGTACTGCAAAACTCGTACCCATTTTGCTTCATATGCAGCCTTTGTTGAGCATTGAGAGCACACAGGAAAGTGAGATGCAAATAATCTTTAATATACCATGTTTTACATCACGCTCCAAATTAGAAAGTGGGCCCTGGCAAGGAGGTTGTGAGCATCCATCTCGTAATAGTGTGGCTTAGAGCAGAGAGAGTGTTCCAGGAGACATTTGGCATTGGTGCAGTGATCCCTGTGAGAAGGAGGCCAGCTGCTCGGGCAGCCAGGCAAATATCTTTTTAAGTCGTCAGTCTGTTCCTGGTGCTCCAGACACACAAAGGGCATTAGAGGAAGGGCATCAATATTAACAACACAAACACAATTCCAAAACACACTAGAAAGCTACTGAAGGAGGAAAACTGTGTTAAGCATCCTCTGTCATAGAGATCAGTCTCCAGCCTCTAGTTATAAAACAAACACGTGTGTGTGTGTGTGTGTGTGTGTGTATGTATGTATATATGTATATATGTATATATATTCTCCTAAATCAAAGCTTCGAGTATAAGGATGTAGAATTACAAGTATATGAGACATGGGATCCTTCATTCTATAGCCTTCCTTTGGGAAGATGCCCACCATCACGTAGCATGCATCTAAGTACTTGATAAAAGCCCAGGCTTTCAAGAGTTAGGTGACTACCAGGCATCTTTACTCATTAGAGTTTGTTTTAGTTATCCAAATTGAAAATCACACCAATAAAACTCCAAGTTAAAAATAATCACAAGCCAAAGCTAGGAGGAATATAGACTGTTCGAGTCGATGGCAGAGAAGTGGAAGCAGCCAAAGCCTTCAAGGCAAAGGTTCCTTATGACAAGGTGCCTATTTCTCCCTGCTGTGTCTGCACTGAGCGCCATCGTCCCTGAATCCCAGCTGTGTTCCTCTGGCAGGAGCTGGACCTTTCCAGCTCCACCTGTCAGTGTGCGTCCCTCCCTCTCTGGCAGTGACCTCCAGCAGCAAGCTGCCTCTATGTCCCTGCTGTTTTCCTGAACACTGCCATCTTTCTCATAAAAAAAAAAAAACATACTGGCTCCCATCAGTTCCTTTTGCATCTTATTTTAAAAGGAAGCCTGTACATTAAAACATAGGAATGTTTTATTAAGAAGAGAAAAGGGAGTGTCGGCCGGGTGACTCAGTTGGTTAGAGCGCCAGCTCTGAGCAACAGAGTTGCTGGTTCAATTCCCACATGGGCCAGTGAGCTGCACCCGAGCTGAGCTGCTACTGAGCTGGTGAGAGCACGTGCTCCTAACAACAGGTTGCAGATTCGATTCCTGAATGGGATGGTGGGCTGCGTCCCTCCCGCAACTAAGATTGAACACAGCACCTTGAGCTGAGCAGCCAGGAGCTGCCTCCGGGTGGCTGGATGGCTCAGTTGCTTGGAGCATGTGCTCTTAACAACAAGGTTGCCAGTTTGACTTCCGCATGGGATGGTGTGATGCCCCCCCC
>NW_017732206.1:47296-49200 GCF_001890085.2 Hipposideros armiger
GGGAAGGTATGCTCTGAGCTGTTCAAAGAGCTAGGAAAGCATGCATTGGTCAGTTCCTAGCTTTTTCCTGGATGTGGACGCCCATTTCTGTCCACCTTGGCTGCCAGGCTGATGACAAATTCTTGGTGAGACTGAAAATCGTCTCTGTGATAATGGCATGTTCCTTGAGAGCCAGCAACACAGGAATCCAAAACAAGGCAATGCTTTCTGTGGTCAGCTTGTATTTTGCTCTGTGGTCATGAGCCACCCTCCTTCCCCCCTCCCTTCCCTCTTTCTTTCCTTCCTTGTCTAGAGAAATGATGGTGATAGCTAATGAGAACATCATCATACCAAAACGGCAATGTACTGTTGCTCTTCTTGAAACATCCAATCTGGTGTTTGCATTTTTTTTTCTTCTGAATCACACATAGATGTAAAAATAAAAAGTTGGAAGAATGACTCCCTTGTTGTACAAAAAGGAAGAAAGAAACTGAATCAGATACTTAAAAGTCATTGCCATCATCTGACTCTAAAATGTAGGCTTTATCTTTATTTGCTTTCATGCTCATTGGTCCAGTAAGAGCTCCTCAAAAGTATTATTGATACATAACAGAAAACAGTGTCATTTTTATTGGCCAGTTATGAGCTACATTTACATCAACGTTTTGAGAATCAGTAATGAAATAAAATAAACAAAATCAATAAATTCTGTTTGAGTATTGATTCCTTTCTTCTGATTGGTCATTCTGTGTGCACTCTTAAGCAGTGTTCAGCAGGCTTTTTCTGTACAGAGCCAGATAGTAAATATTTGAGGCTTTACTGGCCATATGGTCTGGTCTGTCTCTCATTCTATTGTTAATTGTGTGAAAGAAGCCACAGTAATATGTAAACAACTGGGTGTGGCTATGTTCAAATAAAACTTTATTTTTGAATACTGAAAATTGAATTTTATACAATTTTCACATGTCACAAAACATTCTTTTTCTTTTAACCATCCAAAAATGTGAAGATCATTCTGTGCTCCAAGGCCATAGAGAAGTGGACCAGATTTGGCGAACCCTGTTCCAAGGCTTTGGTGGAACCACCAAATGAAACATCTTCAGTTTCACTTCTTCAGGCTCTGGGAGAAAGCAATAATGTCCTATTACTATCAAATACATAAAAATCACCACTGCCTATTGAGCGAAATTCTAAGTTTTACCTAAAATCACATATTCTAATTAAGTGATGAAAATGTTGATTTGTTGAAACAGAGAAGCCATGTTGATTTGTTGAAACAGAGAAGCCATGCCATGTGTTTTCAGCAGAATAAGACCTCCATCTTTGTCTGTTCAGGCTGCTGTAACATATACCACAGACTGGGGGCTTGTAAAGAACAAGCATTTTTTGCTCACAGATCTGGAAACTGGAAGTCCAAGATCATGGTGGAGTGAGGGCCATCTTCCAGGTCTCAGACTTCTTGTATCCTCACATGATGGAAGGGCTAGGGAGCTGTGTTATAAGGGCACTAACCCCACTCATGAGGGCTGCACCCTCATGACCTAACCACTTCTCAAAGGCCCCATCTACTAATACCATAACCTTTGGGGGTTAGGATTTCGACATATAAATTTGGGGGGACATAAACATACAGACCATAGCAGTGTTTAAAAATGGTAGTTCTTTGTTTCTTCAACAACTGTTCACTAGTCACCACTCTGGGTAGGGATACACCAGTGAACAGGCAGTCTGCAGCTCCGGCTTTTGGGTACTTTTTATTTCGCTGGCATTTGAGTGATCTTCTGTGATTAGTCAGCTCACCTGAAACAGATTGTGTGTACTGCGTGATGGTCTAGGCCAGCGGTTCTCAACCTGTGGGTCGCGACCCCTTTGGGGGTCGAACGACCCTTTCACAGGGGTCGCCTAAGACCATCGGAAAACAAAAA